>NC_071257.1:29758680-29816180 GCF_023375685.1 Ictalurus furcatus | reverse complement strand
TCAAATTGAATAAATAAACACCAGACACCATACTGTACATGTCTTAGATGCAATGTTTGCACTGGAGATTTTGGGTGACATAGACTTGTTAACATTCTTAGTCTCAAAGCTCCAGTATGAATCTAAAGAGGCAAACATCGTAAACCAAATAATGATCTACTGATTGTTTACATTTTATTTTTCACCAAACCATTCCCTTAAGATTAAGATGATTGGATGATTATAAGTTCAAACCTTAGAACAGCCAGGCTGGGCCCTTAAGCAAGACCCATAACCCTTAACACATGTATCATGTCTCAGTTTTAGGTCACACTGAATATAGGTCTGCCAAATAAGTAAATTTAAAGACAGTATAAAGGCTAAACTCCTTTTGACAGTATAAAGACTAAACTATAATATAAGAGCACATAATAATGAATGAGATCCACCCCGTTAAAATCAAAGCAAGCTTCTGACACTTGTCCATGGAATTATGAGCATCGTTAAAGACCCTGTGATTTTAGCCGCATTATAGACACTATTTCTTGAGATTTGCATTAAACGGTGGTGAAATCTCCCTCCGCATCCTCTTGTCTAGAGGATAGAGCTGGCACGAGGGCAAACAGATCTTCCACCTGCTGCTGCAGTCCCTCACACCTCCCCTGGATCCAAAAATTACAGCTTTGCCACCACTGCATAAACGGCAGGAAACAAACAGCACATTAAGATGAAAAGAGCGTGCAATTAAAGTTTGAGTGGGGAAAAAAAAAGAGCCGTTTATCATCATCACCATGATAAAAAAAAAAAAAAAAACAGTGAAGGGGAGTCAGACAAGAGGGGAGGTCCATGCTGAATGATGGTTTATGCTGGGGTAGGATTGGTGGAAACCCAGGTGAGCTTGAGTGGAGAGCAAAGTGTCTTGGGGGGACAGTTTAGTGTGGCGCACAGCCCTGCGCCTGCCCTGTGATCTGCTGAATTTACTGCACTGCCGGCAGCACAAGCAGACACGCTATTATTAAAATCAAATCAGACACTGGGTGGTGGGGGCGGGGGGGTTGTAGGGGAAATTCGGTATCGACGTTTGGAGGCAAGTTGATTTGTGATCACAGTACAAGCAGTAAAATCCCTCCAGAGTTCAAGGAACACCTGCAGTGTTTATATCAAGCCGACTGGACATATATGTACACTAGGATACTAAATCCAACACCACTTATGTTAATTCAACGCTGCAAGATTTAACTCCAGAGGTTAAGAGTTGACAATCATGCTGTTGTTCTTCTCTATGTATTACTTTTCCTTTAAATATTTTTTTCTCTCCCACGTATGTATTCATTTATTCATTCAGTTTTCGTTGTGAGGACCAGCAAAATGTCCACACAAAGTCAAAATTGTGAGATATTCCTAATCTTGTGGGGATATTTGATCACCCAACACCCAAACACAAGGAACAAGAGACAGTGAATGGATGTTGTGATGTGTATACACCAATCAGCCACAACATTAAAACCACCTGCCAGATATCGTGTAGGTCCTCTTTGTGCCACCAAAACAGCTCTGATCCATCAAGACATGGACTCCACAAGACCTCTGAAGGTGTTCTGTGGTATCTATCACTAAGACATTAGCAGCAGATCCTTTAACGCCTGTAAGTTGCAAGGTGGGGCGTCCATGGATCGGACTTGTTTGTCCAGCACATCCCACAGATCCTCAATTGGATTGAGATCTGGGGAATTTTGCAGGCCGTCAACACTTTGAACTCTTTGCCATGTTCCTCAAACCATTCCATTCAAACCCTGTCACCGGTTCACCGGGTTCTCCTTCATTGGACCACTTTTGGTAGGTACTAACCACTGCACACTGGGAACACCCCACAAGACCTGCTGTTTTGGAGATGCTCTCACCCAGTCATCTATCCATCACAATTTGGCCCTTTTCAAAGTCACTCAGATCCTTACGCTTGCCCATTTTTCCTGCTTCCAACACGTCAACTTTGAGAACTGACTGTTCACTTACTGCCTAATAAATCCCACCCCTTAACAGCTGCAATTGTAATGAGATAATCAATTGTACTCACTTCACCTGTCAGTGGTTATAATGCGATGGCTGATTGGTGTCTTAAAGTGCCCCTTTTATGCTATATTAAAGTGCCTAATTTTGTTCTCATACAATAGGTTTACATGCATCCAAGGTAAAAAAAACAAAAACAAAACACTTTAATTTTCTCATAATTTACATTGCAGGATCACCTCTTTTTCTCAGTGTCACAAACGACTCGTTCAAGGATCTGGTCAGTCTAAACTCCTCCTTTCAGAGAGCTTACTCTGCTCTGATTGGTCAGATGTCCCAGTCTGTTGTGATTGGTCTACCGCTGTCAGAAAGGAAACGCCCATTACCACATCTGAATTTCAGCTCAGTAATAATGTAATAATAATCATCAGTAATAATCATCGGTTTTACCTTATCAGTTTGAGCCCGAGTCCGATAGTGATACATGAGAAGATCCAGCAGAACCACCATCGCAAGCGCAACGAGAACAGGACATTTCTCAGTGGTAAGTTTACATGTACTTTGGCAATAACGTGAGTTAGCTATTTAGCAGAGGCTAACAGCTAACAGGCTAACAGCTGTGCACTGGCTGTACACCTATACAACACAAAACTACACATTTGGAACACTCGGTAGAAAATATATACAAAAATAATTAATCATACTTACTGATTGTGATCCAGAGGCGCAAGATGGTCCAAATAAAGTGGGTATGGCCTCATCTTTAATAAATAATCATTTTGCAAATCCCGCATTGACTTCAGCTAGATTGATGAAGCAGTCGTCAGTGAAATGACAGGAACACAAACGAAGGTCGGAGTTGAACTGCTGTGGTATAGTTTTAAAAATGAACTCTAACCACTGATGCTTTACATCCTCATCCTTTGGTAGTTTATGCAAAGTGGTTTTGCTTTGGCAGCGCAGAAAACATCGTCTAGACATGGTGACAACAGGAACCTAACTCTTTCACGGCAACAGGAAGTGTAGTGTTTGAGGGCGGGTCAAAGTACACATTGTTCACGAGCAGCCAATGAAGACCAGAGGCGAAGTTTTTTGTTACAAACCTATGTAGGTTAGTACAGGAAGTCAGTCTGGAATTACTGATGACTCGTTTCAGCTGTTCAGAATCGGTTCCTACTTTTAGGAGTCAATAACTCCGTTTGTCGTGCACTTTGATTTTTGAAACTTCGCAGACTTTTCGCATTCACAAACAGCTCTATAACACACTACATGAAAGGTAATATCTCAAAAAGCATAATAGGTGCACTTTAAAATATACTATATCAACTTTTCCAGGTGAAAGATACATATTAATGGTATAAAAGATACGCGTACAACTCAAGGAAAGATGACAAAGGAAGCAGAATTACAGACAGTTGAATGAATAAGTAATAAAATGCTGTAGTGGTAAGATGAATGTGGAATATGGATTGTATTTTCCTTTCATTAGTTAGACACCGTAATGCTGTAAGTAATATCTACAGATATAGTCATGTGTTTCTAATAAATCTTTATATGAGAATCATGAAACAGAGCGACAAGAGCAATATAGTCCCTTCCCTATTATTCAATGAATACACAGGCAGAAATAAAAAGATGTAATTGGAGGATTTACTGTATGTCCAGTTGGATATGATCCAATTTTAGGCAATATAATTTGTGGACTTGCACATACTGTATGCACATTTGACTCACAAAATGTTTTGTTATTGATGTCCTCACACACACACACACACACACACACACACACACACACACACGTCTTTTTGATTATCTCCATTAGGACAGTGGGAATCTTCTGATCTGTCTCTCCACGGCTGCTGTATGAGGAAACTGGGCTCTGTTAGAAACATCTGGTGAGAGCTAAAGAATCAAGGCCAGTACAATTAAAGTGTGATGAAATATTCATAGCAAACCGAGTTCATTAGCGAATAAACAATGTGAGCATGATGAAAACTTGGTATCTCCCCTGGTAACAGAATTTTGTTGTAATGAAATAATTTTTCATATGCAGCATTTTTAGGACTTTTCCTGAAAAGTGGGTTATCAGTGTGTGTGTAAATATTCTGTATATACTCTACTGTAAGAGAAGTTAAATCTAGGAATCTTAAAACGTGTTCTTTTTTATTATGAAACTTAACAGCAGAGGGTTTTCCCTGTAAGATGTAAGAGCAGGTTCTAAGTAGAATGAAAGCTAAGAGTGTATGGTAAGCTATCGGACAAACTGTACTGTCGGTCAAAAACAAAAAGCTGCTTCAAAACATTAAAGAGTATTTTTGTGAGATTAAATGCTCTTCTTTTAATCAGTTATGATTCACTTTTTTTTCCATTTAACAAATGTTAGAAATCGAAAGCAAATGGCTTGCACTTGCACTAAAAACTTTTTTCATCTAAAAAAAAAAAACATGAACATGACATGTATACACATATTTGTTTAACCTGCCAGTTTAGAACCTTCACAAAGATTTCAAAGCCTGTGATTAAGACTATAACGTCAATTATTATTTTTTTTACACGTTATTGTTCCTATACATCGAAATAGTTGAAAAAAGATATCCTCACTGCAACAACATATTATCTTAGCAAGTGAAAATATCTTGAAAATAGTCAAATTTATCAAGTATTTCTTATTATTAAGATTACAAAAAATATAAGATCATTAAACAAATTTCTACATATTATTACTCATTTCAAGTTTTCTTATTCTATTGGCAGATAATTTTGCTTCTTTCTAGAAATAATTGCTTAAAATGAGCTTGAAATAGGTTTCTTAATCTTGTGATCTTGTAATAAGAAATACTAGATACATGAGACTATAGTCAAGGTATTTCCACTTGCTAATATGTCATTTTTTGCAGTGCTCCTCCGAATTCCAAGTTCAACAGGACTTTGAATGATGTAATTTTTGACCATTGTGAGTTCAAGGTACAAAGTTGGAAAAAAACATAGACACCCCCATGTTTGTCTTTAGTTAGCAAAACTCTACCCAGCTAACCTTGATGAGTCACGTATATTTTCCCCCTCAAAATATCAAACTGTACAGTCAGTGTTATAGATTTAAGTGCACATGTTGCATGTTGAATGATCTAAAACATGAAACACAATGTGGATGCACAATATAATATAATTTTACTGTTGACGGGGTGATTTCACTTGCTGAACTCAGGGACTGAAGACCTTCCTGAGTAGAAATCTGTTTCTTTCTGTTTTTTATTAATTTACTTTACTTTTTCCTATGTGGAACATGGAAATTATATATATATATATATATATATATATATATATATATATATATATATATATATATATATATATATATAATCTCGTAATTCTGACTTGTATTTCTCACAATTCTGACCTTTTTTTCCATCACAATTTAGACATCCACTTTATGTAGTACATGAAATGTGACTAATTTCAGGTAACAAGCATGCGCTAGTATCTGGTTTTTCTTGTCTTGACTAGCTGATGAGTGTTGTTCTTATATCAAGGGGAAAAAAGTTAGAATTGTGAGATGTAAACTCGTAATTACGAGAAATAAAGTCAAGTTTGTGCGATATGAACTCAGAATTGCAGGAAACAAAGTCAGAACTGCAATAAATAAAGTCACAATTGTGAGAAATAAAGTCACAATTCCGATATATATATTTACAATTACTGTAACTTTTTTATTTTTTATTTTTTTCCTCCATGGTGGAAACCGGCTTCCATATATAACACTTCTGTATACAAATATTGAGAGGTGTTCCAGCTACTGTATGTTTAGGTTTATTTTGAAGCATCATTGAAAGTTATCCTTATTAAAATGAAGAGCATGATGGGGCACAAAAAGTGTTTGTACATTCTGAAGAAGTTTATTTCCTAGGATTTAAGATTTAAGAGCGCTTACACTTCAGTGCCTCCTGACACATCTCTGTCATCTCATATTAATTACAGATTTTCAAGGTTCATATGTTAAAAACAACTTGACACATAAAACCTGATCTACACACAAAAACCTAAAATGTAATAGTTAATTTTTTTTTTCTCTATACAGTCTGTGCATTTACTACAGAAATTAAATTCTGGCACCAGACAGAAGCACATGCTAATATTCAGACACTTAGTGAGTGTGTAGCCTGCGCCTACTGAGTGTGGAGGGTGTGTGTATCTATATAGGTGTTGGTGTATGTGTGTGTGTGAAAGAGAGAGGAAATGCTCTCATTGCTCAGTGCATTGGACTCGTCCTTTCATCCCGCCGTCATGTTGGAGAATGCATTGGGTTTGCATCAAGGCCTGCTGGGAAGGTGTCAAAGGTCATGCTCGACCTGCTGAGAGGTCACACGGCCCTGTCCAGCCTGTAATCAAGCACACACACACGCACACACACACACTGAAAGATCAAACAAGCTTTGTTCCCTACGCTATCAGTGATTTAGTGTCTGTATCTCATCACTGCCAGTATGCAGGGTAAACAGTAGACAGGATGCAATGTGTGTGAACGTGTCTGTGTGTGTGTGTGTGTGCATGTTAGAGGGAACTGAGGACATTCTATTGTATCCTAATGTTGTATCCTAAGTATAATAAAACAATATCACAGTGTTATGGATACCTTTAAAATATCCCTGAAAATGATCATTAGACCATAGATGGTTTGGGAAAGATTCTAACTGTTTTGTGCATATTTTGCATATTTTCAAGCATATTTCGTGATATTAGAGACTGAGCTAATAGACCCCTGACATACATTGGGGAAATTAACACTTTTTTAAACAAACTGTCTTCCAAAATATTTCATATTTAGTTTCTCTTTTTATATTTTTTTCAGATATCCTTTAAGAACACCTTAAGAACAACAAAAGAAGAACGTATTGAAATTGTTCTCATGGCTAGATCGGACGTTGTCACAAGGTTGCAAACATGGTGAGCACATCACACACAACACTGTTGCCAAATTCAGAAAGACTGGGAGTGTTGCGGACCAACCGAGAAGCAGACATCCAAGAACAATCACTGACAAAGACAACTGAGGTGGTGCTATGGAGACTTTTGCGACACCCTGTATAATGGACACTTTTAGCTAGCTAACTTTGTTCAGCTATCAAATGAGCTTATGGCATCTGGTTGCACAGCACCTCTACTTTCAGTGTCATGACGTCCTCGACGTTGTACACGTAAATCATTCGGTCTTCAGTGTGCCCCAAAACAACAAAAGTTGTAAGCATTAAGATACATGTATCCCTTCAGTTTATTTCTAGTACAAATGCCCGGAGTTTCTAGTGTGTATAGATGTCTTTTACTCCCTGTCTTTTGATAACATTGTAGCTAATGTCAATCTTTTCCTTAAGTAACTTCTTGATAGATTCTTCAGTCAGATTATAACCAAGTAGCATCAGATCACTAGGCTATTCAGTTCTTTTTGCAACCAGGTTGTGTGCGATTCTTTTAGACACTAAAGGGGTCTTCTTATCCAACACTGAATTACAAACTGAGCTAATATACAACACTGAACTGAATCAGAAGTATTGAAAAAGTATCTGGTTTAAATTAATAAATGTAACCTTTAGGGGAATTTTAAGAAATTTGACCCCTATACTAATCTATATAATTGGAATCAGCCATCCAAGAGAAGTTAACTTGGGGGTCCTCAACCTTTTTTTTGGCCAGTGACCCCAAACGAAAAGGCCCAAAGTTTTTCTGACCCAACCCAACCCTGACCCATCTATGCATTTTCCATACTGCATATCCTACACAGCGTCACAGGGAGCCTGGAGAATATCCCAAGGAACTCGTGGTACAAGACAGGGGACACTCTGGACAGGGTGCCAACCCATCACAGGGCACATTCACACACCCATTCACACACTACAGACAATTTGGAAATGCCAATCACCCTACAATGGGAGGAAACTGGAGTACCTGGAGGAAACCCCAGATATTCCCTGCACACAGGGTGTAGGTGATTTGAACGCCCAACCCCAGAGGTGTGAGGCAAACATGCTATTAATTATTTCTATCGTGTATTGCTACGTAACTTAGATTAAGACTAAAATAAACTAATTTCTTTGCTATTATGTTTTTTTTTAAAACCCTCTCCTACACATACAGTAAACTGTACTCCTGAACATGCAAGTCAAGACATTACATGTAACTATACCACAGTGCTGTTGAAAATCTGATGGGGGTTAATGAAGTTAATGGGAGTGTATTGGAGTGTATTGGATGCTGCTCCACAGAGTTCAAGTATAAAATGGGCATAAGAGGTGTTCCAAATTGAATATATAGCCAGGTTAATGAAATTTTTACATTTACCTTTTTATTATTAATATTATATTTAAATATTTCCAAAGAAGCTTATAGAACATAATAATGGTTGGTAAAAATAAATAAATAAATAAAAAATCTCCTGCAACCCCCAGCTGCATTTCAGGTGACCACAAGGTTGAGATCCAATGAGTTAGCTATTTAATAAGTATTTTCCGAGTGCATTGGCACTTCAAAGTAATGATTTTTAAGTCTGTTTGTGTGCCATGTCAGGTTCAGCAATATTTACACATGTCTGTCATCAGCCTGTGTGTCTGCATGTGCCATTAACCAGTGTAGGAGTAAAACAACCCAAGCAAACCCCCTGACCACCATTGTTTAAATAAATGACTAAGTGCTTGCAGAATATCTCCCAAGCACTGAAGTGTGCAGCTGAAGGGCTCTGATTGATTTCTCTCATTTGGAGCGGATTCTAACCAAATCCCATGAGCAGCTCCTTGACTCAGGCCTTTCCCGAACACCCGCCGCCAAAAACTCAGCCATGGATTAGTTACAGGCCCACTCGCTTCAGCACTCCGAGGAGCTGAAAGGCTTCATTCAAACTCGAAAATGTCAATAAAAACACTTTGGAAATTCCCTACCGGCAAGTGACATTACTAAACAAAAACCATTAAGGCTGAAGATCCAAAGCAGGGAAACATGACTCATTAACGATAATAAATGTGTCCTGTTCGATGTGTTTACCAAAGTGGCTTACCTGCCTGTCTGTTCCTTTTCATCTCCGGTGCCAACAGTATGTAAGTCACATCTGCTTTTCAACTTTTCTGCTAGATCCAAGGCAAATCCTGACTTAGCTCAGGATTGAGGACACAACGTGTATGTGAGTCATTTTAGAGACAACAGGAAAAGAACAGGAGCGATAGTAATTCCACAACTGGGGTGCCATTTGTATCCTACTGATATTACATTTATACATATGTACAATTGAGCTGATAAGTTTACAGAATCTGCAAAATGTTAATAATTAAAACAAAAGGGGGATCATAAAAATTGAATGATGTTTTTTATTTAGTTCTGCCCTCAATAAGCTATTTCACATAACAGATGTTTAAGACACAATAATAACTGAATTTCCACAAATGACCAGTTCAAAAGTTTACATACGCTCGATTCTTAATACTGTGTGATGTTACCTGGATGATCAACCTACCTATCCAATTACCTGGATGTTTTTAGTCTTGTGAGAGTTATTCATGAGTACCTTGTTTCCTATGCAGTTAAACTGCCCACTGTTCTTCAGAAAAATCCTCCAGGTCCTGCACATTCTTAGCTTTTCCAGCATCTTCTACATATTTGACTCTTTTCCAACAGTGGCTATATGATGTTGAGATCCATCTTTTCACACTGAGGACAACTGACGGACTCGTACACGACTATTACAAAAGGTGCAAACATTCACTGATGCTCAAGAAGGCAACACGCTAGAAGCTTAGCATTTTCCCCCAACTATAACTACACATTAGCTATAAACAGTCGTAATAGCCACCTTGAAGCCAGAATCACGTTCTTCATCAGCACAAATGGCAGACTTGTGTGCGCGGTGTGAAGAGTATATATTTGCAGTTTGTTTTATATTTGTTTATAAATTTTTATTAAAATGTTTCTCTCAAACAAATTTTTTGTTTGCATTCTTGTAAGCTCTTAGTTATTAACTTTGCTTACTTGTTAGCTAGTATAATAGCCTCGTAAAACAAATGCAAAAAACAAATGTTGGACATCAAGCATGTCTTGGCTTATTGACTACATTTGCGGTGTGTTTAGAAAAAAATATGTATTTATGAAAAAATATTTTCGGTCAAATGATCACTTTAATGTTCACAACCTATGAGTGAGTATATGTATTCATGTATGTATGCATGTATGTATGTATGTATTTATTTATCAAATGCATTTTAAATGCTAAACTGCTACATTTTATATGGTTTACTCTTATATTAAGTGTTTGATTTCCACTTCTTGACATTTGCTTTGAATAAATCATAAGAATGCAGACTAGAAAGTAGAGAGAGTATCATTTTATCATAATCACAAGATACATTCCACTCTTATCAAAAGCTTGTCCAGTACAACTAATCCCAGTGTACAGTTTAGTTTCTTGTTGTTCTGACAGAACATTTGTCATGCTTAGTTTACTGTTACACGCCGTGCTATTCATACCTTTTCTTGAAAACACATGGTTTCATATTGAACCAAAAGGTTACTTGAAAGGCATTTTTGGGCTAGATGCTATATGAGAGAAGTGGAGCAGACCCTGCCTTAAATGTTTACAGCGACAAGCACTTGATTCTCACTTATATGTTCTTGTCAGCCCTGGAGCTAGATTTTCACAGTGCTTGTTTATGATTAAAGAGGTTTAATCTCAAATCTCCAACGTGACCTAATATGAGAAAGACGATAATGTTCTATACTAAAACCTACTGAGCACGGTTCTGTAAATATTTGCTACCATGCATGTTATGAAGCCTGTCGACTTGGGGTTTGGTGGGTAAACACTAAAGGAAAAAACATGCCCCTACAGTTTGTTTACAGCATTTACATGCTTGGGTGGGTTCTCTCTGATGTCCTTTTTTTTTTTTTTTACATCCCAGGGGCCCTTGGTCTCATCACTTGGCCTTCCTCCATCTTCCATCTCCTCCTCATCGCTCGGCCTCCTTCTTCCCAAGCCTGCTCCTCCTCCTTAATGCCTCCAGACGCCATGTCCATGCTTTGATTCCTCCTGTGCTCTGGTAAACACACCATACCCAATGGGCTTTCTCCATTTCTTCATCTGAAGGCTGTTTAGCTGACGCTAGGACTTTGATATGTCTGAAGAGAGCCAATTCAGCTGTGGACAGAGTTGTGTTGATGTACACACACCAAGAGGGTTAGAGATTGAGACTGAGACACAATCAATCAAAAGTTCTCTTATTTATATCATATAAGCGTACAGATATTTCCTCTCTGTGTGGACGCCTACATGCTCGGGTCGACATGTTCAAAGTGCTGCATTTCTTTGGAGCTTGACATCACGCCTGGTTTTAATCTCATATTGGTGATCCAAAACTCCCCCCATGCACCAATAAAACACATTATGGCTTTTCCAGATGCAGATCATGGCTACTCCTGAACTAAAAAAAAATTAAAATATGGATGATCTCCCATGTACTGCGTAACAGTCCAAGCACAGACCAAATCTGTGTGAACGCACAGCTCTGCTAGCATCATAAAACTCTCCCATTACGTTACCAATAAAGAGGCAAAGCGTGCCCGTGTGGTTTAAGAGCCGTCTGCGCAATCGCTCTGGACTTGTCACGACTTAAGCAGTTTAAGCTAATCAAAACCAACAATGGCAGAGGACTTCCCGATCAAACGCGAGCAGGAGAGGACATCATTAAAGAAGCTATATTTATTGGATCTGATCCTGCACTCTCTGTGGCTATGGTGTGTGATGTGGCATCCCAGGGGTACGGTAACCTCCATGGGGAAAAGAATCTCTCCACGACTAGCCGCATTTTCCATGGGATGAAAGGCAAGAGGAGAACGCACTCTGTGGTTACCATTAAGGACCAGAGGAGATCTAGAGATCCCGTTCCAAAGACGTCACAGTGTGTGTGTTTCCAGTTTTGTTCATTGTGACATCGAATGAAACATCTTTGTTTTTGTTGTTGACATTTTATCCTGTCAGCATGTGGGACCTGAAAACTGGAATCAATAAAGACTATTAAGCAAAGTTCAGTGCAGTTTATTGGTGATGGAATATGACAAACTCATCACACAACACAAACAGAAATGGAGACAGTTGTTTTTTTCTATTTCAGCACCAAATGGAAGTGGCACTGCTGTGTAAATCCTCAGAGCCTGGTGTTCCTTACAGGCCCTGTCCTCATTGAGTCCCTAAAACATCATCTCTAACCCATGAATTCACCAGAGGAGAGACGATACAGCGCAATACGACACTCCAATCCACTCTGGATCATTTCTGTTAATACCAATAGTTCCTGAGGGCAGCGCTGAGAGGCAGTGGATTGGATCCCAGGGGTAGACAAAATTAATCCCCAACACTCACACATACACACCCATACTCTCTACACACACACTGCTTTAGGAGCCTAGCATCTGTTGAGATAAACCATAGCTTACTTCAGCCCTTGCTTCTTGCTCAAAGGTTTGTGTGAAGCGAGAAGCAAAAACATTGACTTTATGGAGTTTATACTGATTACATTTGCCTGATTCGCAGCAGATCAAATGCAGCCATTTTCAAAGGGGGTGATATCAAGGCAGAGACTTTTTATTTTTTTGGGGAAATCCAATTATTATCAAACATTTTTTTGTTTATTATATATTCATTTATTATTAATAACTTGACTTTAAGTAGAAATCTCCATGAAAAAGTTTTTTTTTTTTTTTTCATTTAATTTGATCAAAGTTGAAATTATGGAAAACATTCCTTGTTTGATTAAACATCATTTTATTTAAAGCAAATCTGTGTATGTAGATATTGCGTTGAAATAGCTTTTAAAACTGTCAAATAAATACAATTAATAAATAAATAATCAAATGGCTGAACCTGAGCTCATGGAAACATTATATGAAATAGAACAAGTAAGGTAGAAGTGCTTGGATTTTGGTTGCCTTCATGCAGTGAAGACATGGGAATCCTAACCTGAATGTGTTCCTTACTTACTTACTTTCATTTTCTTACTATGAGTTAAGTAATCTAAATTTGTATGAGTTTATGAACATGTGTGTTCATCAACGATAGTGTGTTCTGTTTGATCATGGT
Organism: Ictalurus furcatus; assembly: GCF_023375685.1. Classification (NCBI taxonomy): domain Eukaryota; kingdom Metazoa; phylum Chordata; class Actinopteri; order Siluriformes; family Ictaluridae; genus Ictalurus; species Ictalurus furcatus. The sequence continues at coordinate 29,803,090 of NC_071257.1, read as the reverse complement.
GGTACTCAGAAATTGTAAAGAACCTGTCCAGGAATAAGAAAAGTGTATCTATAGCATACAACAATGTCTTTGATTAGGAAGGACATGAGGATATGAATCATTTGATTGGCTGGTTTGGATGTCAATGGTTATGTCGGCGTGAGTTTTTTATTTGTTACCACAGTGGAAAAACAAACCTCTATTACCAAAACATGTATTATTGTGTTCTTATAGTTATTAGTATGAACTGAATGGATTTAATCCAAACCTTAATGAGTGAAAAACAAATAGGCCTGTACATAATGTCAACTTGGACCTAATGTGTTCTGTCAATAGAAAGTTCAGGATTTAATACCTCTAGCCAATAAATCACCAGAATGCACGTTTGAATAATATTATTATTTGAACAGTCCATCAAATAAATCTGTTGTGAGGGATTTATGGAATTGTTTTCTTACTTGGTAATACTCCAGTTCTGCATCACCACTGGTCAGGTCAGCGGCAACACTACATGTTAAATCAGATGCTGTTTTTCTGGCTATGTCAAGAGTGAGAGCGTCTCAAATCACATTATGGAGCTCTGGATTTAATCTGAATATTTCATGGCTCTTTTTCTTTGTCCTCTCACGTCATTGGCGTGTTCTTGAACAAGGAGCGTGTGAGTGTGTGGCTGATGGCAGAGGGCTCCATTGTACCATGTTAATGATGTCCCTTTGTGATAGACAAGGATGCGGGCCGAATACGGCAGCGGCTGAGGGTTTTAACGTGACTGGCAGCTGCAGTAATCCGTCCTTTGTGCCCTCCGAGGGGCCCGGCCAGACGAGCCAGATGGAACCAGAGCGAGAGTGAATGACTAAAAGCCACAGTAAAGTGCTGGATCGGAGTCTCAATAAGCTCAGTCAAGGTTACGGTTTGGTTTCTCGATCTGGTTATAGCACTGCTTCAGTACCACAGTGTGTCGTTTGTGTGGTCACGAGGGAAGTCTTTTGATTGGAGAACGACTCTTCTGTGGGACGAGAGCAGAGATCGTCTGAAAAATGCTATTACACCGCAGACTTTCTGACAGACTGTATTTATTTACTCTGGAACCCCTCAGAATAATATACAGCTCTGCTAATTTGTTTTCTCTGTGCAGTTCGGTGAATGTGTGTTTGCTTGGATTGCTCAGCTCAGCTGTATCTTGAAGCTCTTTTCTCTATAAGGACATGAAAGCCTGAATCCTGATGCAATGACAGTGCTGCATTCTGTTGGTAGATGAGGCACCCTGGTGCCAGACGATGAGTTTAATTACAGCACCATATTTGGCATCGCCATGGTTTGTGCGAGGCAAACAGTCGAAGACTATCCGCTCAAATTTGCTGTTCATATTTGGATAATTACTTTTAAAGTCTTAAACCATAGCATGATCTCCAGAAACTAAAACATGAATGACAGCCCTTTGATTCTGAACGAACGTCCCCACCCCCCACTCCCTCACTCACTACGGCCTTCAAATGGAACATAAAGCAAAGGGATTTTGAGGGTGAAACAAACTCCATTGATCTTCTTGCTTTCTTCTTCATTTTAGTAAACCAGTTGGCTTAACACCAAAAAGATTTTTTTAAACCTTCAAAACGGTCATTAATTCCAGCCTGGATAAACAAAATCCAGCGCTGATCGCTACTTAATATGGCTGAAACCAAGTGAAGCCATTGAAACTTCATCCTGAGAAATAACCAATGACTGCAAATCTTTAGCATGAATACACAAAATACCAAACAAATGCCCAAAAGTATTCATTTAGTTTATTATAAATACAGCAAAGCTGGAAACTACTCTAATCCTCTGTGCTTGCGTTGTTCAAGCACATCAATCTGTGGTGCATCCCAGACATATTTCATTTCTATAAGCTTTCCTGTGGTTCAATACTGTATCAATCATAGAATCTGTGTATCCGGCTGGATATAAAAGTCATGCTGGCTATGATGGAAGCAGTAGAACAGGCTCATCGTAATGGTGGGGTTAGCTCTCGTTCTTTTGGCTCCTGGATAAATTGGTTGGACAAAAGAGGGGCTGAGAGATGTTTTGCTTGAGTGTACAAATCCTGGTTTGAACCCAAGAGGCAACACAATCTCCGAGATGACTGACGCCTCATGCTTTGTGAGCCACTGTGCAAGCGTGTGTGTCTGCTTTTTGTACACATAATGAAAAGTGGTGAACGAGTGGACTGTATGCATCGCTCTGAGAGACTGGCTGCTGCTCTTCTAATTTAAGAGGGGATTAAGCCAGAGCAAGAACAGTACACCCATCCTCTCTAATTGGAGATGGGTAATAGCCAGATTCGCTTACCGAATTGAGCTTTTTCATCTTGCACGGTTTAGGGTTGTGATGTAAAAATTGCAGTATATCTATCTAATCACCACAGAACAGTTTGCTTATTTGCGCTTCTAGTGTAGTCATTGTTATGTGTGCACTCTGTATAAGTGACTGTTATAAAGGTTCACTGCGAATCTTTACTATCAGATCTTTACTACAGACAAACAAACACTCTTAGTATACATAGGTATACATAGTTATACCACAGCACTGATGGATTCTCGATATTGATTGGTCAGAGGGTTTTGATTAATTTTCTATTACAGCAACTCTTACAAACGTGCTGCTGAAATACAAAACACAGGTTTATATCAATGTGCTTGTTCTAATACCTTAACATTTCTATAATAAAAAATTACTCAAATAGACTAACACACAATGAGCCGAGGTATTTTTTTATTATTATTATTATTTTTTTTTTAAGTGTAGTGATTTATAGTGTGGTAAAAAACCTTCAATCATTTATATGGTGAAGGCTTCTCTAAGGAGATGTTTATTTAACATTTACGGAAGGAGTCTCCAGTGGTAGCGCCTTGTAACATTCTGCAAGACAGGGGAGTTCATATTTTCTGGTTCTTTGGGAGGATGAAAAGTTGCATTTCTTATAACTTATCGTCAAGAGAAGGGAAGAAAGTAGACATTAGAAAGGAATGCCTGTTTATAGCTGCTATAACTTGAGTGATTTCGTGATTACATGCTTTGTGAAAATGCCACAACATCGCATATAACTTTAATATGTGCTTTTTAATGATGTGCCATTCATTAACAAATAAATAAAAAGAATATAATCATTGAAAAATTGCTGTGGTATAAGAAGAATAAAACACATCTGGGTGATAACAGTAAGTCCATTTTTACAACAGACCACATCACACCAGTCTGTCAGTGATTATTTTCCTATAACAGCACACCCCAGTGTTTATCTCTTACGTAACTGGACAGCTATTTGCCTTGTTTAGTGTCGAAATCAGTGTCCATCCATCCATCTTCTACCGCTTACTCCTTCTTCAGGGTCGCGGGGGAACCTGGAGCCAATCCCAGGGAGCATCGGGCACAAGGCGGGGTACACCCTGGACAGGGTGCCAGTCCATCGCAGGGCACACTCACATACACACTCACACACCCATTCATACACTACGGACACTTTAGACACGCCAATCAGCCTACCATGCATGTCTTTGGACTGGGGGAGGAAACCAGAGTACCCGGAGGAAACCCCCGCAGCACGGGGAGAACATGCAAACTCCGCACACACATGGCCCCAGCGGGAATCAAACCCCGGACCCTGGAGGTGTGAGGCGAACCACTAAGCCACCGTGCGCCCCCGAAATCAGTGTTTGATTCGGAAATTATTTACCATATACCAAATGGTCATGTACTGTAAATGGCATAGTAGTGTCATATTGGAGGCTGTAACTGTATTTAAAGACATCTAAGAAAGACACTAATGAAGATTTCAGCTCAGTAATTGGATTAATCAGCACATATATGGCACTTCCTCTGATATCTTCAATTTTTAAATGTCTGTGCATGTGTGCAAGCAAAAGCAGATAGAGGAGAGCTGATTCAGATGCAAGCCTAACCCTAGACTTCCACTTAATTCAACATTAAACCGTCATATGGTGACAAAACAACACTGACAAACAACTTGTAAATAAATAGGACCATCTTCTTTGGTGGTTTTATTCAGTGCAAATCGATGTGTACATAAAGTATTTAGAAAGAAATCTCATTCTTGAGTGACCCTGTAGACCGGAACTTTTCATATTATCAGGTGAAGTGTATGTAAGAATATAAGAATGTGGTGAATGAATGATTGCCAAAATCTGATTTATTTTGTTGTTGTACTTATCAGATTATTTACTCTGTGTGAACAAACTCAGTGTAAAAAAAACCCCACAACACTAAATAAGAAATAAAACATAAATGATAGACGAAATCATGGGGTCCAAGCACCATAGAATTGATTTGGCTTTGCAGACGAAGTCAATGGCTTTTATGAAAAACGTCTGAGAATATAAATATTTACAAAGTGATATATTCCACTGGTGGTGACAAAAGCAACACTGCAATCCCGGAAATAATGAATTTTCATCAGCAGGTCATTCTTGAAAGATACCACAAGTTTAATATATATATATATATATATATATATATATATATATATATATATATATATATATATATATATGGGGCATAGGCTCACTCAGGTTTGATGTGTTGTGCATGCTGAGATGCCTTTCTGCTCATCAGAGATGTAAAGAGTGGTTAAATTATTATCAAACCAAACCAGCTCAAACCAATCTGGCCATTGCCCTTTGACCTCTCTTATCAACAAGGCGTTTCCATGTTTGTTTGTTTGTTTGTTTGTTTTTGCACCATTCTGTGTAAACTCTAAAGACTGTTGTGTGTGAAAATCCCAGGGGATCAGGAGTTTCTGAAATTCTCAACCCAACCCATCTCGTACCAACATCCATGCCACGGTTAAAGTTACAGAGATTGCACATACCCCCAACCCCCCCACCCCCCACCCCATTTTGTTTGTTGTGAACATTAACTGAAGCTCTTGACCTGCATTTGCATGATTTTATGCATTGTACTGCTGCCCCATGATTGGCTGATTGGACAACTGCATAAATGCAGGTGTACAGGTGTTCCTAATAAAGTGACTGGTGAGTGTATCTCAGCATCACAGTTTTAATTCCCAGATGCTGAGGAAAATGCATATCTTCCTTTACATCTACAAATCTATCTATCTATCTATCTATCTATCTATCTATCTATCTGGGAATTAAACCTATGATGCTGGAATCGGAAACTTATTGCCCAACAGGAAATGCCAAGAAACAGTGAGTTTCCGAGTTTCTTGGCTTATGTGGACAAAAAATAATAAAAACACATTCTTGCAAAGTTGACTATTCCAGTTGGATTTCAACACATTTTTAATACTGCAAAAAGAAAGTATATATTTTTGGGAAGATACACATTATCATCAGCATGAACCCATGATACTGGGATTACAATAAAAACAACAACAATCAAGCAGTGAATCAAACATAAATGGACCAATTATGGTGACATAGTTAAATGTTACTTCTGTAATTTCTTCCACATATCTGTCTTGGCATTGGCTTGCTGTAATGCTCATTGCTACGTCTAGTCTGCAAAATGCAACAGCAAGACCAAATAGTTTATGCTTTTTCAACCATGAACCCCTCAAATATGTCTAACTGAATAGAGCGGGCTCATGTAGAAAAACCCTATTTTTGTGTAAACGTTCCTTTTGACACAGCGAGGCAGCATAACTCAGATTAATGGCTGAGGTTTTTTGTTTTTTTTTTGGAAAACTTTGTTCCTGGGCTGCAAAACTTCTGGAAGTTTATATGAACTTCACAACATCCATGATGATGAGAGCTCAGCGCTGGCCTTTTAAGAGCTCTCAAAGGGCCAAACACTTCAAACTTCCCTCAGAAGCCTTGCGATCAGACCCGCACCAGCCCGAGCCCGAGAGAGCACACACACAGAGAAAGGCAAAAAGAAGAAGAGAGTTTGAGAGAACAGGGACCAAGAGAGTCAGATGACTGCAAAGACTCTCTCACCAAGAAACTATAAATTAAAAAAATGGTCAAAAACATGGGTTTTTAAATAAGTGTCTGATCAGATGAGATAAGACCAGAGCCGCCCACCCTCCTTTTTTCTTTCATTCTCCCCTTTCCACAGCTTACTGAAAGAAGGCGTTTCTTTTTCCGTCTGATTGAATGTAGGACTAAAAGAGGACCAGCGTGAGTGTGCCCACTAGCTTTTAGTCAGTAGCCTAATGAGATCCTGAGGGATGGGCCACTGTCAATCATCCAGCATTCTCTTTTTTCCCCTACTTTTCCCACCAACGCTACCATGTCGTCCTGTACCGCAGAACCAAGGGGCATGAAATAATTAGAGATCACCAAGTTACCACTACTTTGTGCTTCATACTTTATTTATTATTATTATTTTTTAATATAGACAGAGAGCTGTGCAGAGTTCATTTGCTTTACGGAGAGGCATCTATGTTTTTTTCCCCCTTTCTTTATTTTTTTGGCTTACAACTCCAGAAAATCTTTTGGCTTCCATTTCACTCCTTGTTTTCCCTGCAATGCTATGAGTCTGTTTTTTTTTTTTTTTTTTTTATGCAGCAGGTTTAATGCACATGAAAAAGGGTTCAAGATGTGGCATAACATCAGCGCAGGCCTATGATGAAAGCCAGAGCTGCCACTATGATGCCAATGGAAGAGCACTCGTCTTCTGGAGAGGTAGGGGAAGAAGAAAAGGGATAAAAAGTGCAAGAGAGTGAAAGAGGGACAAAAAGGTTTCAGAAATTTGACTAAAATAGTAGCCATTTTTAAAATGACAATCATTTTAATAATAAAGTATGGTTATTTATTTATTTATTTATTTATTTGACAAAAGTAGGAACATGTACGAGCAACCATGTTTAGTATTATTCCCCTTTTATTAAACAGTAAAAATATGACCGGAATGCAACACAAGATTTTACACGCACACTAAAATATTAATAAAATATTAAGTAACAAATAAAGCAAAGCTTATTCTTTTCTTATAAGAAAATAAGCAGTGAAGTTCTTTATTTTGCATTATCACATGCCAAAGTGTTTTATTCCTCTTATAGCACAGCAATTTACTGACATTTTTTAAAAAATAATTAAAAAACTGCATGTCATACATTTGATCTGTTCATCATTACATTAAATATCCTTGAAACAAGCTAAATCCCATTATCACTTATGCTATAGCAGCTATAAACAGTTGTTCCTTCACCAGCCTATCTCTTTCTCTCCTGTGAAGTGAATAAGGTGAACATATGCAGATTTCAAACTGGAAATCCCTCCATCCTGAAGACTTTCCTGTGTTGGAAATCATACAGCTTTACCTCTGACTGTTATAAACTGCTGAAACTGGTGACCACTGGTGACCCAGAAAATTCTAGATAAACATCTCCTCAACGAAAACTTCACCAAATCAACGATTATACTCTACATACAGTATCTCACAAAAGTGGGTACACCCCTCACATTTTTGTAAATATTTGATTATATCTTTTCATGTGACAACACTGAAGAAATGACACTTTGCTACAATGTAAAGTAGTGAGTGTACAGCTTGTGTAACAGTGTAAATTTGCTGTCCCCTCAAAATAACTCAACACACAGCCATTAATGTCTAAACCGCTGGCAACAAAAGTGAGTACACCCCTAAGTGAAAATGTCCAAATTGGGCCCAATTAGCCATTTTCCCTCCCTGGTGTCATGTGACTTGTTAGTGTTACAAGGTCTCAGGTGTGAATGGGGAGCAGGTGTGATAAATTTGGTGTCATCGCTCTCACACTCCCTCATACTGGTCACTGGAAGTTCAACATAGCACCTCATGGCAAAGAACTTTCTGAGGATCTGAAAAAAAGAATTGTTGCTCTACATAAAGATGGCCTAGGCTATGAGAAGATTGCCAAGACCCTGACACTGAGCTGCAGCACGGTGGCCAAGACCATACAGCGGTTTAACAGGACAGGTTCCACTCAGAACAGGCCTCGCCATGGTCGACCAAATAAGTTGAGTGCACGTGCTCAGTGTCCAGAGGTTGTCTTTGGGAAACAGATGTATGAGTGCTGCCAGCATTTCTGCAGAGATTGAAGGGGTGGGGTTCAGCCTGTCAGTGCTCAGACCATACGCCACACACTGCATCAAATTGGTCTTATTTGGTTCAGATGGTGTCAATCGTGTGTGGCGGCAACCAGGTGAGGAGTATCTACCAAATGAACATTTACTGTAGTTGTGTAACATTTTTGCTACAACCAAACTGTGAAATATAACACCCAATATCAGAAATGAGAAACCAACTGATTCTTTTTAAAACAAAGCGAGCCAGGGATTTACAGGCATCTGCATGTGAATGGTACCACGTGAACATGGCAGCTCGAGAGCTGCACTGGAAGGGGCCTGCTGTAATTGGTAATGAACAATGTCAGAAAGAGGCTGCCGAGAAATGGAACGCATCAGGAGAAGAAAAGAGCATGTATACCTCTTGAGGTAAGCTTTTGCGATACACAGGAGCTTGCACGTGTTACATACTTGGCAGGCGAAGGCAGGCGACATGCTCATTAAGGGAACCAAACGGCCCTCCGTTTCTCTTCACGCAAATGAAAGGCAGCCATTGCAAGAGGAAAATCCATTTAAATGAGCCAAAACAGCGTTCTGCCCCCTCCTGCAGCCACAAATTGCAAACAGAAAAAACAAAACAAACCTCGATTGAACCCAGACCTGAAAAGAGTACAGATCAATAAAAAAAACCCACCATGATCTAATATTAACATATGACCAACCCATATCTCAGGGGTGAGAAAAAAATCTATGCAGCACCAGCAGTCAGTGCATGAAAGTCATCTACAAGAGTAAAGCTTCCGTCTTAATACCACGCTTCCACAGGGAGGAATCCTCGCAACTCTGGGTTCATTACCCATGCTGCCTTGCCACAATGCAGATGCTGTTTTTCTCATTCTGTGCCAGTCGTTGGACGTCTCACAGGCAGAGGAGGCAAAGCAGTGCCAGGAGGGCATGATGTGCCAGGCTGAGGAAAGAGTCAGGTCGACCCTCACTGGGTCACCTGGCAAGTGGATCAAATATAAGGTGTAGTGCTGGTGGTGCTGCTGGTGGTGGGGGTTGATTCTGTAAGACCAAGATGATGCTTTAATCTGTTTCCCGAGAGACTGGGGTGATGTCGAGAGAGAAAATGAGAGAGAGAGAGAGAAAGAGGGATGGAATCAGGCAGTGAGGGACAAGGAAAATGAAACTGAAGAAAAGCACAACAACTGCTTCTTTTACCTCTCACTGCTCTACTGCTGTTGTTTTGTTTTTTGGACTCAATAGGAACGTGTCATGGTGGAATAGTGGCACAAATCAGGTCTCAGAGCCCCACCATTTACATCAGCCATTTACCAAAGGTTAATCTTTATAGAGTCCTCATTCACAACTCCAACACTTTAAATTCCATTGAAATACTAATGACCGCTTCTGAGTGACCCATTTTGATTTATGAATTAGAATTTGAGGGCGCACGGTAGCTTAGTGGTTAGTGTGATTCACCTCACACCTCCAGGGTTGTGGGTTCGATTCCTGCTGTGGCCCTGTGTGTGCGGAGTTTGCATGTTCTCCCCATGCTGCCGTCTTTTCCTCCAGGTAATCCAGTTTCCTCCCCCAGTCCAAAGACATGCATGGTAGGCTGATTGGCATGTCCAAAGTGTTCATAATGTGTGAATGTGCCCGGCAATGGATTGGCATCCCGTCCAGGGGTATCCCATATTGCGCCCCATGCTCCCTGGGATAGGCTCCAGATTCCCCGCAATCCAGTAGGATACGCGGTATAGAAGATGGATGGAATTTGAATTTGATTGTGGACTATCAGAAGTCCTTGAAGAGCCTCAAACACACCCCATTGTTATTAACGAGACTGAAGTAGAGTGGGTCTCTACCTTCACGTTTCTGGGTGTCCACATCTCTGTTGACCTTTCCTGGAACCTCAACACCTCTCTCTTCCTAAATAAGGTGCAACAGCGCCTATACTGGAGCAGTAATGGCTCAACGGTTAAGGCTCTGGGTTATTCATCAGAAGGTTGGGGGCTCAAGTTCCAACACTGCCAAGATGCCACTGTTGGGCCTTGAGCAAGGCCCTTAACCCTCTCTACTCCAGGGCTGCTGTTTCATGGCTGACCCTGCACTCTGACACCAGCTTCATAACAAGCTGGGATATGCGAAAAACGAATTTCACTGTCCTGCAATGTATATGTGACAAATAAAGGCTTCTTCTTCTTTCAGGGAAGACTGAAGAAAGCTCACCTTGCTCCTCAGACCATGGTGAGCTTCTATCGCTGTACCATTGAAATCCTTCTTACAAATGGGTAGTGAGAACATCATTGAAACACAGCTGCCCAACATTAAGGACATTTATCAAAAGCGTTACTAGTGGAGAACGAGAGGTATTATCAAAGACACTTCCCATCCTCACCATGGACTGCTAAACTCATGCTAAACTCAGCTTCTAAGCATTAACTGCCAGCCTCCACCTAATAACTAAACATTAGCATTAAACACCACACTATACTATATTGCACATTACTGCTATTATCTGCAATTATTTGCAAGTACTTGCACTTTACTGCAATTGTCTGTCATTACTACATTTATATACAGTACTGTGCAAAAGTCTTAGGCACCATATTGTTTTTTAGTACAAACTTTGTTATTGATTTTCATTTTATGACTTCTACATTATCGATTCAGGACAAAAACATTTTTAGATTTCCAAACATTAGTTTTCTAACACAAAATGAAATGTTACGGAAAAATGTTTCAGCATATTAAGCTGTAAGAGACCACTTTTCAGACAAAAAAAAAAAAAAACACAATGAAGGCTGCTGGGTTTTGCTGCAAAAATAAGAAGCAAGTGCAACAGTTAAACTCTCCAGAAGAACATCATGCTGTTGCATACTATTGCACCATAATTCTTATTTATTTCATTTAATTTAATTTCCATTTGAATTACTGGTATGCATCATACTGTTTACCTTTACCTGTACACTGTTATCTTAACTTATTGCACCATAATTTACTTATTTACTTCATTTAATTCACTTAATGCTATTTGCACCACTGGTTGGATGCTAACTGATTTTCATTGCCTCTGTACTTGTACTCTGACAATTACAATGAAGTTGAACCTAACCTAACCTAACCTAATTTGCTCGCCTTGCTAAATGTTGCACAATCATGGGGCAGCATGCTTGTTGTCCCATTTAGCTCCATATAGTCATTATTTCACCTAGTGGTCAAAAATCAGAAGTGCAACAAGTGCTAGTAGAGGTCCAATGGGGCAGAAATCCTGCTGTCCCATGCTCAGGAAAGGAGAAAAAAAAGTCTCCCTATTTCAATCCCCGATTTTTTGGGGTTAAATTCAGGCACTTTTGTGTAGTTTTTGAAATGTACAACTTATTTCCTTTCCTGACTAATTACCTACATATCTGCAGTGCTTGCTGAAATTTGTTTACTTAAATACATTTTACTTAAATAATTTCCATAAAACTTTTCGGTGTCATAGTTTATAAAATTACAAATATAATTAAAAATCTGTTTTCTTTTTAATGCCTTGATCTGGTTTGAGGATCATAGCTGTATCTTTCACCCAGAAGGGAACCCGTAGGGCCTCAAAGCTCAGGCCTTCAGTGCTTCAGAGAAAATTTAACGAAGTCTGGAAGCTAAAACTTACATGTCTTTGGTTTTTAGTTCCTAAAATGATCATTCTTGATGTTTTTAATCTCAGTAAGTAGTGCAGTAATTGCAGTTCACTGTTTTCACTCTTCAGTTTTTGTTGCGAATAAAAGGTTTGAAAAGTGAAATAATCCAGTCATGATGATTTTGTACAGGCAAATGAACTCATCATGTGGTTAAGACAGTAGGAGCTTGACTAACGGCCATACAGGTCCAATTAACCACCAACATACAGTAACTAAGAAATAACAGCAAAATCCACCATTCCCATGGATTCCCAAAGGATAGGAACATTTGTGGCAAAAATTAATTTCTGGAGGTCAAGACACATCACTGTGAGCACAAGTGCAACCAACAATTTAGCTGGCCTTAACTGGCATGATTTAGAAAGTAGCTGGACATGTTAGCATGTTCCGTCCCCTTTCACCTGTTCCTCCTGCTCTGTCATCTCTCTCTCTCTCTCTCTCTCTCTCTCTGTCTCTCTCTCTCTCTTACACCACAGAGAGTAATCCATATTGCCGCTTGGCTGTCTTTGATGAAGGGTGGATTAGCTCAGCGTGTCTGCTAGGCCATGACACATGCATACACACACAAATGTACAACACACACACACACACACACACACACACACATACACACCAAGTGTATCCTCTAATGAGCTTGGTGTCACTGGAGTACATGGACTGGTACCACTGGTCTCAGCATGGGTCTCATTTTCCTCAGCTCCTACTGAGTTGTTAAAGGCAGCAACACACTTCAAACTTCAACAAATCCACCTTCCTGCTGGGTACTATCATTACTCATGGTGTTACAGGTTCTGAAAACATTTCCCTGATGTCTTAAACTGCAACGATGATAGTACAAGCGTCAAACTAATAATCATTTTACCATCCAAATAAAGTGGAGACCAACTGGGGTGTGTGTTTTCACAGCCCTCAGGTCTGCTCCACCTCAGAGATATTAAGCATGCCCTTAGGGCACTAGACTGAGCAGACATCATACATCGACAGACGCTGAGGTAACGGCTGGATAGAGTCCAGTGAGTAGGCCAATCCCAGCCTGGTGCCAACCCTGGGGGCAGGGTGCGCTGTGGGCATCCGTTCCTCTCTGCGTGGACGGGTGAGGAAAGCCCATCATCCTGCTTCTCAGAGCTTTGTTGGAGCTGGAGCAACTCCAGAGAGCCAAAAGCCTGCTTGCCTTTCAACGTGTGTCGGCTAGTATAAACGAGAAAGGGATAAGAGATGGGAAGAGATATAGGCGGTAAAAAAAAAGATGAGAGTATAGGATAAAGGGAAAGTCAGAGCAGGGGAGGAAGGACAGGGGGAAAACTGAAAAAGTAATAATGGAAAAGAAAAAAGTGGATGGAAGCCAGAAAGTGCAATGATTGATGAGGCCTGTTGTGGATATGGGGAAAGTCCCCAGTGTTTTGTGGGGGGTCTTAAGGTGTGGCCCCTGTTCCATCAAGGTTATGGATTAGCACGGACCTGTACCAACAACACATAGATAGCATAGAGGCTGAAAAAAAAATCCTAAAACAATCCGAGTATTTACTTAAGACCAACTAGGGACCCTCCTAAATTCACGGCTCCGTTAAAAGAACCCTAAGAGGAATTTCCAGAAAAATCCCCCAGGGCTGTAAAGATGAAGGTGGTCTCTTCAGGTCACCAGAACGGACATGATTACCCCAACCATTTCAGTGCAACAACTGCAGTGCTCAATATTTACTGTTGGACTGGAGAACGTAAAGTAAAGTGGACTCCTACGCTCCTGGCAATGCAAACCAAAGTCAACGCATTAGTGACAGGTAAGGCCAAATGAGGATCGCCTCTCATCTCCTAATGTCTTATATGAAAAGTTGCATTTAAGTAGAACCCACAATGACTATAGTCACACATGCTTTTTGCACCTCCATTAAAGAAAATATCCATACCTGGAAGTGGTTATAATATGTCTTCATAATCAGAAAGAAAGCTAACAGATTACAATAACACTCAAAAGTATGTTTTATGTGCTCACCTAGAAGATCAGCATGTAGATAATACTGTTAAGAGGACTCATAAATGAGAGATTCATTACATTTAAATACCAATCCTTTCTACTTAGAGGAATTGATATTAAAAACCCATGTGACATAAACAATAGTGCCAGATAACCTTGCTACATGATATGACCAAATGTTTGTGGGCACCTTACCTTCAGACCCATATGTGGGCCTTCTCCAAACTGTTTCCACAAATTGTTGCCAAAGACATCGTATATGATTTCTTTGCAAGCTGTAGCATTACAATTTCCCAGCATGACAGTGCCCCTGTGCACAAAGCGAGCTCCATGAAGAAAATGGTTTGCCAAGTTTGGAGTGGAAAACTTGAGTGTCCTGTACAGAGCCCTGACCTCAATCCCAATGAACACAACTAGAATGTCAAGGACCACAAATCCTCACAGCCACACTCCAAAATCTCGTGGAAAGCCTTCCCAGAAGAGTGGAGGTTATTATAACAGCATCTTGAATGGGATGTTCAATAAGCACATACTGGTCATGTGTTGTTTTGACAAACTTTTAGCCATATAGTTTTTTAACAATACATTTTGAATAGGATCCAAAATCTGTTAAAATATCTTACTTAAAATGCAAATATAACAATACTCTGTTAAAATGAGTCTGTATCCAAAATATTCAACAAAATAAATAGCTTTCTGAGTAAAGTAAATCAAATAGATCTGATAGATCCGGTGAGTATTCTGATGTTTACGTGTTTGTATTTTATGCTAGACAGGATCGTCTCTCATTATTTACGAGTAACTTTTTCTCTCACGCTACATTCTCCCTTTGATGCTCACATTTAGGCCTGCTGTAAAATGAAAACTCTAAATCATCTGAAGACCCAATTACTCTTCCGGCCTTCAGCTTAACTTGAGTTAGCCTTCTAACACTTCTTACTCTACATACTAGCTAGCTAGTTAGCACCTAACGTTTCCATTTCAGTTACATCAACAGTCAAATGCTGGAAAGTGAATAAATTGATTAACTCCAATTAATTAGCATTCATTTCTTACCTGTGTTTTGGGTCCCTTTCTCCTCTTCTACTTTTTTCTCTTTTTTTTTTGCAATTTTCCACCTCAGACAGATATGGACAATTCACAATAGCCGCTTCTTTTTGAACTTCTCCTGTTAGTTATGTTAGTTATCTAATTTAGTTATGTAAATTGCAGTTTCTATCCTGTCCGTTCTATTCTGTCTATCCGTCTTTCGGGATGAAACATTAAACCGAGGTCATGACAAGAGTAGGGGTATAATCCCAGTGTCCTGGTGAAATTCCCCCATTGTCCTTTATCTATCATGGCCCCATAATAATCTCCATCCCTACAAACTTGGCTACATCACTCTCTCCTCTCCTCTCCTCTCCTCTCCTCTCCTCTCCTCTCCTCTCCACCAATAGCTGGTGTGTGGTGGGCATTCTGGCGCACTATGGCTACCGTCGCATCATCCAGTAGATGTTACACACTGCTGATAGTTGAGGAGATCCCCCACCCCCACCCAATGCAATGTAAAGTGCTTTGAGTACCTTGAAGAGCGCTATATACATCTAAGGAATTATTAAATATTGAAGGAATTATTATTTGTCGACAAAACCCTTTTCACAAAATGATAGTAAAGTGTGTTTAATTGCATTTGTGATTTAAAAATAATGGGGCCCCCTGGACCCCAAGCGACACCTTATACCACTACAAAGAAATGGCCCTACCTTTCCTCCACATTTTATTTGTATGGCAAATACAGTATTCATTTATTCATAATATATTTTTGAGGACCCACTAGTATTGTCCAGAATAGTAAAGAGTACAGCATACATGTCAAAATAGTACACCACTTGTGGTGTAGCAGTATGAGTACCTAAAATGGAGTACTATTTTGATACTATTTAGTGAGGTTTGGGACACAGACAAACAAAAATTGCCTAGATCCCATTTTTCTGGCACTGTGAATCTCATTATAACATAATAATGGTCTCAGCCATTTACAGATGAGATGTGAAACCTTCCATCATTAGAGTGCCATGAGAGTGACATGAGAGTGTTGTTTTCTTGCTATGCTCACTTCTAGCCAATCGGAGAACTTTCTCTCTCACACTCTCGGCCTCTGAGTCTGATTCAACCAACTAAATCAGCTGAACAGGTACTGGCAAGGATGAATGAGTGAAAATAATACAGGATATGTTGCAATAAGGGAAAGCAGAGACGACAGACAGATAGAGACGTTCCATGGTGGATGATGGCTGATAGTTGGTTTGGGGTGTCAGGGCTCCCAGTGTAGTTTTTTTTTAAAAATGTAGGATGGACTGTATATAAAGGTTTGTCAGGCATCCAGATCATTTTAATCAATTTAACTGATGAAATCTTCATCATGCAAATTGGTTTCTCTGGTTGTTGTTCTTTTGCAGCGGCAAACCCTCCCGGCTACACTCACAGTCTTTTGAGGTTTTTTTTCCACACACACACACACACACACACACACACACAAACACAATGTGAGACAGTTAATGGAAAGGGTTACAGCATCATAATGAGTGTCAGGCTCTGAGGAAAGTTTTAATTGGGAGGAAAACAGTGTCATCAATCTTTTTAAGTGATTCTGACAAGCCAAAGCATTTCTGACTGTGCAGAAGTGTTAAAACACTCCAAGCTTATCAGGAGGAAGATAATGATCGCCAAGCACATGTAAAACAATAGAAACTGTGACCTCTAGGCAAAAATGAAGTGTGCCTATTTGTGGTAGCGTACGGTGGATCATTTATTGTATACCCCATACAACAAAAACAACAAAAAAAGACCTAAAATGAAAAAGAGTACATTTGACTTTGCTTCATTACAGAATTTATATATATACAGTAGATTTACCAAAAAAAAAAAAGCTCTCACCTTGTCATATTGTGTCACAAACTCTGAAAGAAGTGGAAAAAGATACTATTCTCATCCCACGTCCTCCTGTCAGCCCGACACAGACCTGTTTCGTTTTTATATTTTACATTTCATTTATATTTTTATCCTTCATCTGGAGATGAATATAGCGATGTTCTTTAAAGCACGTCAGTGCGAGCTTTTGAAGTTAGTCTTCGTCTGTGCGTGTGTGACACTGCAGGAGTTACGGAGAGATCAAACTGCTGTACTCGGGAGTGTACATGAAAAAGGCAACAGAAAAGTCACGCAAACTTCACATGCGAATAACTTTACACATTTACACGTGCAGTTTTTTAGACGCTTCATGTGTTTTATTTCACATGTAGTGCAATGCATGTTTTTTAATTCACATGATTTTTACAGGGATTTGATTTATTGTGGTTGTTTATGTTAGATTTTATTTTCACAGTTCAAATATTAAGTTCAAATTTTATGATGTAGATTGGCACCCTGTCCAGGGTGTACCCCGCCTTGTGCCCGATGCTCCCTGGGATGGGCTCCAGGTTTCCCCGTGACCCTGAAAAGGATAAAGCGGTATAGAAGATGGATGGATGAATGGATTATGATGTAGCACATGTTAGTACATACTTTCACATTCGTTTATTTTCACTGTGTAGTTTCTTTTCTTTTTTTTCTTTTTTTTAGGTGTTTTCCTCACATTATTTATTTATTTATTTATTTATTTATTTATTTACTTATTTATTTTTACATCAACTTTCCTGGTCAAAAAAATCAAATAAAAAATGGCACAAAAAGAGCCCAACATGGAAAAATATGACTCTTTTAATGGTCTCAACAACCAATCATTGGTCAGGAAATTAGCAAGAATTTAACAAATAGATGTTTAACTTATTATGGGATAGCTTTTCCTTTTGATTACTTTCAATGTTTAAGCCTTGTGGGTAATCATAAAGACAGCTTTTTTATTTATTATTTTATTTTACTTTTACTTTATTTTTATTTTGAACACCCAGGCATGTGTTAGTTTGAATTTTACATCAAACATTTGAATCATTATCATGATTATACCTTTGCATACAATAAGACTATATAAGTGAATTCCCCCATTTCTAGCTTTTCCCAAATAGTTCACTGTGGCAAAAGTAAATGAGCAAATGCTGGCACATGAGGTCTCGGGAGTGCATTTATTTAATTCTTGCTCATTTTCTGACCAAAGATTTGTTGTTGGGACATCTTGCCATGTTGGGCTTGGCCCTTTTTTTTTTTTTTTTTTTTGCCCAGGAGCGTAGTTCATGTCATTTTATTTTCACATGCTTTCTCTCATGAAATTTTACAAATGTTCACATCAGTTCACATGAAATGTCAGGACATGTTTTCACTCAAATACACGCATGAAAAATGTATATGATTTTTCCCTAAGGTGTTTAGGTGTACAGATGGCTTTTTGCCATAAAATGAAAAAGCCTTAAAGGTTGAAGAGTCCTGCGTACGTAATTTGAGCTGTTAGTTGTTTATTTATTTATTTTTTGTAGGAAGCTTAATGTATTCTCTAACGCTGTTGTTTTTCTCCTATATTTCTCAGACGCACAAAAATGCATGCATTTAGTTGAGAGACACAAAATTGCCCCCACACACATACACACACACACACACACACACACATCCTCATCTTGTTCAGTGCCTAAAAACATCCTTGTAATTACTACTGCAGTGTGCTTTTAGTTAAAGTGGTGGTTGATGGAAAATTACAAGTTGCAAACATGTATTTGGGAGAAAATGTTTCATGTGGTGAGCAGCAACGTGTGAGAGTATGTTTTCACTGGTGCACGGCTCTGTGTGTGATATTACCACTGAAACTGAGCTGTTATAATTTGTGTGTGTGTGTGTGTGTGTGTGTGTGTGTGTGTGTGTACTGTAAGCGAGTGAGAGAGAAATTAAGCTATCTTGAGTTCTGCACAGTAAATGATGCCAGTACTGCCTTAAGGTGTGGAATTCCCCTTTCAGAGATCTCACACAGCTCTACACTCATGCATGCACACATAGCTAATTCTCTCTCTCTCTCTCTCTCTCTCTCCCTACACCTGTGATCAACACAGAGAGAGATTACTTTTGCCAGTCTGATGTATTCATTACTCCACTGACTAATAAAACTAATAAATCCAATAGGATATAAATTGGAAATGAAATAATAATTAAAAAAAAAAACACCCCTGCAAATTCCTCCGAAACCATCAATGTTTTCATTGTGATCTAAACAGGGACTGCTATAAAGTATTTAAACATAAACAATAGTCAGCACTGGGGAAATTAATTTTTTTTTTTTTTATGTATTTATAAAACGCTTCACATAATATACAAAAAAAAAAAAAAAAAAAATACTCGAAATTGAACTTTATTCATAATCAAAATTGGGCAATTTTCTTAACAATTCCATGATGCTACTGAAAACCTTTGCGGGCCGCTTTCAGAGACGCGGCATCGCCGGCTGCCTTTTGTGTACCACGAGGCACTGATGTGCTTTCAGTTTCCATGCCAACAGACTTTCATCTTTCATCTTTCTTACCAGCTCATCCTACGCTTCAGATGAATTAGGTTTGTTACAAATTCTTTTGAAGTGCAGAGGCAACCCCCCAACCCCACTTCAGCCCGAGCATAAAAAAAAGAAAAAATAGAAAGAAAAAGAAACACAAAAACACAAGAGTGGTCGTATGTAAGCCAGTAATCTACGGCGGTTTCAACCTACTCGGGCCAGCCAATGGTATTATGGACAGGAAATCTCCACTTCATTTCAATTTGGATGTTCTTCAGCCACTCCCCGGCTCTTGCGTTCGCTCAGACGGCACGCGCTGAAGTGTGCCCCGCTATTCAGCTCCATTATGGGACCCAGGCTCCGTCAAGATGCATTGTGGCCGTGTAATGATCTCCAATTACGTTGATGCAGAAGCCTTAGGGAGATGGGGCTGGAGAGGAGAACATGAAGAGGGGGGAAAGTCTCCAGAACAAAGCATGATCCTTGGAGGAACTTCCAAGTCCATACAGATGTCTCTCGCTGCACAGAATTGCACCTTAGGGCTGAGAGAAGTCATTTTCCGAAGGCCGGCGTGCATCAGATTGAGAAGTCCTGGATAGATGGAACAAGTCAGGGATTTGCAGCCACTGCCTTTGAAGCGTCTCACTGAAAACTCTGCTTTCAACCCTGTCTTCCAGCTTTAATTTTAATTTCTACTCCGTTCAGATCTTTTCTGCTGAGTGGAGGCTATTTCACAAATTGAGACATGAGTAAAGGGCATTGCTTACGTTGAAGGATGAGGCTTGTTGACACTGCAGTTGCTTTTATTGAATTGGTCTCAAAGTGTGTTAGACTAAAATTCAACTTAAATCAGTCAGGATAATCAGGAAATCTGTCAATCATATTTCAAAAGATATTCTCCCCTTATGGAATATGAAAATATTTTCACGTGATAACGTTTTTTTTTGTTTTTTTTTTAGATTATGTGAGTAACAGGACAGGGATGTGATGACATCTAAAAAAGAAACGTATGAAGGTGCATTTCACCGTGCTATGCCCTCAAATTGCACACAATCTCAAATACACATGTTACATTGTACAAATAATATGTGATAAATAAAATCACAGGTCCTATAGGTGAAAAATTCTACGTGAATATAAAAGAATCATAACATAAAACAAATGAATCATGTGAAAGAAATTACATGTGAAAACGAAGGGATAATGTGAACAAAAAAACAGGTGACAGAATGAATAATGTGGAAAAAGTCACGTGAAAATGAATATATCAAAAAAATCCTGAGAAAAGGAATGAAAATTGTCAACGGTTAGTTGGTTGATTATGAAAGAATCATGTACAAATCACGTGAAAATTAAACAATTGTGTGAAAATCACGTGGAAATGGATGAATCGTGTAAAAAACGTGGGAATAAAAGAATTGTGTAAAAATCACATGAAAATAAATAAATTGTGTAAAAATCACATGAAAATAAATAAATTGTGTAAAAATCACGTTAAAATGAATAAATTGTGTAAAAATCACATGAAAATGAATATTGTGTAAAAATCACGTGAAAATGAATAAATTGTGTAAAAAATCACGTGAAAATGAATAAATTGTGTAAAAATCACGTGAAAATGAATAAATTGTGTAAAAATAACATGTAAATGAATATTGTGTAAAAATCACGTGAAAACGAATATTGTGTAAAAATCATATGAAAATGAATAAATTGTGTAAAAATCACTTGAAAATGAATAAATTGTGTAAAAATCACATCAAAATGAATAAATTGTGTAAAAATCACATGAAAATGAATATTGTGTAAAAAATCATGTGAAAACGAATAAATTGTGTAAAATCACGTGAAAATAAATAAATTGTGTAAAAATCATGTGAAAATGAATAAATTGTGTAAAAATCATATGAAAATGAATAAATTGTGTAAAAATAACATGAAAATGAATAAAATTGTGTAAAAATCACATGAAAGTGAATAAAATTGTGTAAAAATCATGTGAACACGAACAAGTCATCAAATTACCATATGCCAAAATGAATGAATAATGGATAAAAAATCACGTGAAAAACTAAATTGTGAAAAAAATGTCATGCGAAAATTAATGATTCATGTTAATAAATAATATACGGAAAGATAAAAATGTGAAAATGTCTCAGACGTACGCTAACGAGATTATCCACAAGTGAAGTTCATATGACTTTTGGACAATCTATAGTTGTATTTTTTCCCTTTTCCCTCATGAAAGTTTTATCATTTCATAAAGCAGATTCCAGACTCTGTCTTTCTCTCTGTGTGTTTGTGAGCCCCTCAGAGAGAAGTCGTATCTATCGCTGGTGACATCAAGGTGTCTCACACCTCTTGGTGCCCTTTTGAAGATCACTCAGCTGCAGAAGGCAAAGAAATCAACAATGCGGTAAAAGAAAGCGCTAGCGAAGAGTCGGAATCTAAGTGAAGTGTCAAGGTCTTTGGGGTGGAGAGAAAATAGAAGAGGGGAGCGACTGACTTTGAAGGCAGGAAACAATGAAAAGGATGTTGGAGAAAATGGGAGGAATAAAAGGAAGCTTTCAATCTGCCTCTGAAGTTCAGCTGAGAGAGAGAGAGAGAGAGAGAGAGAGATTACACAAGCACAATAAGGCAAACCAACCAAATAAAAAGATGATGGTGTTTAAACTGCATCATGTGGCAGAAAAAAGTGCTTCTATTGCACTTTGACATTGAAGCAAGTTTCAACTTCCTGAAAATGTCACACTCTCAAAGCCCCCCCCCCCCGCCCCCCCCAACTTGTTTAATGCATTTTGTTCTAAATTTCACTAAATATCTTTTTCCCTCCTGTTTATCAGTGGTGTAGAACACTGAACATGCCTAATTATAGAGAGGTCTCCTCTGCCACGCTCTCAGTGTGTGGAGAGAATAAAGCGCCCTGCTCTCTAAACACTTTTTAATTAGCATTTTAAAGAGTGACAGCATATGGGGACGACAATCTCCTATTATCATAAGAATAGAACACGTAGCTCATCGCGTGGAGGGAAATAACAAGTGTAAATATGGCAGACAAATGTGCCGAAATGTGCTTCATCTCATTCAATTATCAGAGTCGTAAAACATCTGTCTGTGTCTTCCAACTCTTGCTCATTGATTTCATTAAAGCTTTCTGTTCAGCAGATAATAATGAATCATTATAAATGTGCTTAGAGTTCAATGTGAGTTATAATAAGGTGTAATAAGTTGTATAATAACAACAACAACAACAACAACAACAACAACAATAATAATAATAATAATAATAATAATGAAGTGAGCTATTATAAAGCAAGGGAAATTATTTATAATTATATAATTTTACGCATAATTATAAAAACAACATTTAAAATTTCAACATTGATTACATGTACTAATGGGAAAATGTTAAATAAATAATATGATTTTCACAAGATGTTTTGACACGATTCTTTTAAGCGTGATTTTTAAGCGATTCGTTTATTTTCACGCGATTTTTCAACTGGATTGATTCGTTTTCATATTATTTATTCACAAATGAATCGTTCATTTTCACGTCTGATTCGTCCCACTTGATTTGTTAAATTTACATGTGATGTTTTCAAAACATGATTCGTTGATTTTCACGGGATTTTTAACACGGTTCCCGCATTTTCAAAAGATTCAATTATTTTCACACAATTCATTTATTTTGACATGCTTTTTAAACATGATTCATTCATTTTCACACGTGACCCCCCCCCCCCCCCCCCCCCCCCGGTTATTTGTTTAAAGGTTGTACTGTACAGCACATGCCATTAGAATCAGGAGTGGTACACAGAGTTTGTAATTAATTACTTTAATAGAGCTCTATGAGGCACTATTAGACTTAATAGATGCTTACATGTATTTATCACTGTATATGTATTATAATGATTTATGTATATGGGATGTAAAGAAAGTATTTAGTTTTGGAAGAAGTTTGAAATAATTGCTAGTAAAGTAATTAAAGAAACTGATGTTGTAGGGGATAATTAATTTCTTACACTTATTTATAGTCACACTGTCAGTGCTGTCTTTCTAATGCATTCATCTGGCCCTATGAATTCAGCAGTGACTGATTTATTTAGGTTAATCTCTCTTTGGCTGTTCAACATTATCAGCAGTGCAGAATGAAGTCTGATTCAGAGCAGCAGTGGGAGTCCTGGAGTGTGTGAAGCCATAATGAAGTACATGTGAAAAGCTCCAGCGGGTTACTGTCCCGGATAACATGGGGCTAATTGAAGATCGGTCATGGCTCTCGAATGTTTGCCTGAAATATGAAGGGCACACGGAGAGAGGCTCACACTGAAGCCAGAAACAGCAGTTGAGATCAGATTAAACCCATTCAACTCGCATGATGAGCTCAACCGCTGTGTCTGTCTAATGTGAGCATGTGTGTGTGCATACTTTTTGTCTAGCTCTCAACTTAGAAATGTCTTCTAATACCGTTTTATTTGACTGATTATCAGAGCTGGTGCTGGTTCAGGAAAAAATTGACTCTTTAATAACCTACCTGTGCTTCCACTGGTTGGAGAGCTCAACCATAAGTTGTCAGATCCGGAAGACACACGTGCTCATACTTATTGAAATCTAGAGGCAACTTAGCCAATCCACCTACCAGGATGTTTTTGGGAGGTGGGAGGAAACTGGAGAACCTGGAGAAAACCCACACAGATACTGGGAGAACATATAATCTGGTACCCTGGGGCTGTGAGACAGCAAAGCTATCATTTCAGAACATATTTTACATGCAAAATCAAATCCTTCAATGTTTACTAGGGGTGTATCTGTATCTTTATTTGGATTTAAACCCAAAGTGGGTATGGCTTAATCCAGAAAAGTTTTTTTAGTTTAGGCGCACGGTTGCTTAGTGCTTAGCATGTTTGCCTCACACCTCCAGGGTTGGGGGTTCGATTCCCGCCACTGCCCTGTGTGTGTGGAGTTTGCATGTTCTCCCCGTGTTACAGGGGATTCCCCGGGTACTCCGGTTTCCTCCCCCAGTCCAAAGACATGCATGGTAAGCTGATTGGCATGTCCAAAGTGTCTGTAGTATATGAATGGGTGTGTGAATGCGTGTGTGATTGGGCCCTGTGAGGGATTGGCACCCCATCCAGAGTGTACCCTGTCTTGTGCCCAATACTCCCTGGGATAGGCTCCAGGTTCCCCACGACCCTGTAAGATAAGCGTTATAGAAGATGGATGAATGAGTGGATGGATGGATGAACTCTTCCACTTTATCTCCAGAAACACTGTTTTTAAGGAACTGCTTTTATCCTACTTACAAGCCTATTATTTTTTTTTGTACCTGCCAGTGATATAAGGAATTAAGCTGGTTCTATTTCCCAAAATATAAACTAGTATCCTAATTTAACCCTTTTTTTGATTGTTTTGATTGTAAAACACTATATACAACTGCCACAATAAAATTATAACATTTAAACCTAGTAGGCTAGGTAGAAAAAGAAATACTTGTGAAAAACTGCAAATTCTTAAAGCTTCGAGTGTCTATTTTCACATGAGCCATTTTTGTTATGTCACACTTCACATCTCAAGTGTGACATAACAAACAAATTCAATGCTGAACATGGGCACCCCCAAAACAGGCAGAAATGCCAGTTTCTGGCTTCTGGTAAAAAAAGTTCAACCTCAGCAGCCCTGACCAGGCAGTTACTAATGACTGTCACATATTCATGTTCTCAGGTAGTAGAGTGGGTTGTCCGCTAATCGTAGGGTTGACGGTTTGATTCCAGGCCCACATGACTCTACGTGCCGAAGTGTCCTTGGGCAAGACACTGAACTTCAAGTTGCTCCCGATGGCAAGCTAACGCCTTGCATGGCAGCTCTGCTACCATTGGTGTGTGAGTGTGTGTATGAATGGGTGACTGAGAAACAGTGTAAAGCGCTTTGTAGAACCACTAAGGTTAAAACGCGTTATATAAGTGCCGACCAACATGGTCTTTATTTGAGGTTGATATTTGACACATGTACTCGCACAACTTTTTTTTTTGTCTGTGCGAATCCCATTCCCATCTGTATCTGTATTTGTATCCATTTAGAATGTATTATTCATTCAATCTAAAAAAAGGTGTTCGTGTTGTGGTTATCCCCAGCATCAACACATACAGCACCACAGACCTTGTCATAGATAATGGTTATGCCAAAAATGTGAGATTCATTTTTCTTTAATTCCTTTTAGGCGCTATGTTGAAAGTGTAGCTGCTTGAAGTGTTTCATCAGCATTACATTCTAAACATTAGTAGTGTAGTTCCAATTTAGAGCTATATTTTTCTCCTCTCACAACTGTTTAAAGGTTGCAATATTATAAAAAAAAAATAAAAAAAAAATCTGTAATCTTGAGGAACCTCTGTTCACATGGTTGGTAACTTTTTTAATGGTGGTCAGTGGAAGAGGTGTTGTCATGGTAGCGATATCACCAGTTTTTGGTTCCAGACCAGCACTATTTAGGTGATGGAACTAAATAAAATTGTACTTTATGGTGGAAAAGCATAGAATGGTTCGAGATTAAGCACCTTCCCTAACTTGTGCATTCCAGACATTGATTCAGCCACTGATATCTCATTCAGAACCCATGTCATCAAAGGGAAAAGTAGGTAAAAATCAATCATGCATTGAAAGATCTTCTGGCTTCGTCGTTCTTTCCATAACCCAACTGACTCATTAACTTCAAAGCCACTGATAGGGGTTTAATTAAGAGCAGTGCAACACAGACATTCTGATAAGGCTCTCTGCCATCTCTTACTCTCTCACTCCTGCATTAGACATGCATTTGGATCACTATTAGTTCCCACAATAGTGAGAGGCACTCTGCCTGCAGTCCAGTCTAACACAAGCCAATCAGTGCTGTATAATGTTTCTTTTGTACAAGCCCACAGCACTTCACATGTCAGTATTTTCCCCGGTTCCAGCACACCTGATTTGGCTTATGAGGGTCTTGCTAATTAGCCGACGAGCTGAATCATTAGAGCAAACACTGAACTTTGCAGCTTCGTGAGAATGAGGCCTAGTCCACACTAATATGAGTAAATTAGAAAATGGATTTTTTCTTATCCATCCACCTTAACGCAACATATTTGACCACCTTTTCGAATCTGCTCTCCAAGTAGATAAATCTGAAAATGCCATTTTCACACTGCAGGATGGATAAATAAAAATGCAGCTTTTTGAAAATGCAGATGTATAATTATCATGTGATTGTAGAACCCATTGTGATACTGTTTTCTGTATGTGTGTTTAATTTCACAGCTTGAGGGTGGCATGGTGGCGCAGCAGGAAATGTTACAGCTCAGGAGGTTCGATCCGAAGTTCGGGTTCTGTGCGAAGTTTCGCATGTTCTCTACATATGGGTTTCCTATGTTTTCTTCAGTTTCCAATAGCTGGATTAGGCCCTGTTTAAACTAGTTTAACCTGTTTAAACTAAATTCGTGTGTTTAAGTTTTAAAACGGCGTTTTAAAATGAAAACGTTTTCGCTGTGTTTCAGAAACGATCTCCGTCCACACTACTCGACCGAAAGCGCATGTCACATGACCATTTATGCACACTGGGCATGCGCATACAAGTGTAAACCGGAAGTCGGTTGCAAGTCCAAACCGGCATTCCATGTAGGGCTTAAGATAACATAAAAGCGTAATATAAGCGAAAAAAGATAACACAAGCGCTGCATGTGATACACAAAAGTTGTTACACTGCTTATTTATAGAATTATTATAATCAATCAATTAATTTAACACAGGCATGATCTTGGGTTATTTCTATTTGTCTGATACACACACTAGCCAATGATTTATGGATGTTTTTCTGTCTTTGTAATTCTGGCCAATAAAATTAAAGTGTTTTTCAGAACTACATGCCCCTCGGCCAATGTTTTTTTTTTTGTTGTTTGTTTGTTTTTGCTTTTTTGGCTTGTTTAATTATGTACAGTGTGAAACCAAACCAAACCAAACAGCAAACAAACCAAAAGTATTCATTTTGCTTTGATTTCGACTTGGCAAATAAAATCATAGGTGAGAAAGTGCCCAAAAGCACACTACAGAAGTGCCATCTAAGGATCCCCATAGACACGGAGCAGCATTGGCAGTGTGGGATGATGGCACTGTGGTGTTGCGGTGTTGTGCTCCCCAGGGTGGATCTGCTTCCCTGCCTGTGTGTAGAGGTGAGCTGAACCGCCCACCGCTGGGATCAATGGCAGGCCAGATTAATTGCAGGCTACGGTGGAGCGGCGCGCCGGGAGCACGCAGCGCTTACAAGCAACCACACACACATACGCACACATATTCAGTAGACAACATCCATCAGCATGCAGGATCCCAGATGAACATCTCTACCCCCCGGAGGCGAAGCTCTTTTGTCTCCAGGTAGCCGAGACCTGGCGAGTGGCCCACTGCCTGCCTCTTTCATGTGGGCGAGGGGAATTATCTCCCTTTATGTGTGGATGTGTGTGATTCATTCAGACGTAGCTTCCATATCTGTACACTGGAACAGAGCCAGCCACCTGTGAGCTTTGTGTGTGCCGGTGTGTGTGTGTGTGTGTGTGTGTGTGTGTGTGTGTGTGTGAATGTGTGTGTGTCAGGACCCAGTGTACTGGCTCCTGAAACGTCTCTAAAGCGTAGCACACAGAGAGCCTGCAGGGTTAAAGAGATGAACGAGCAGAGAAAGCAAGGGAATAACAACCTGGTTCACTTTAATTAGTGTGTCTGTGTGTGTGTGTTTCTCCTTTTATTTTGTATTTGCACAATTAAGAATACGGAAGGTACATGCCTATAGTTCACAGGCCTTTACTTTAAGGCAACATTAATGACCGGCATTTCCCTGTTCTTCAAAGAGAGCTCGCATAAAGAGTCTAATGTGAAAGGTATCAGTGGAGATCCCCATGATGGAGCAAGGCTCAGTACACCTTGCATTTCTCTGAGCTTATTTATAATCTATACCATTGCACTTTTAATTTCACAACATTTTTTTCAACTAAGTTTAATAAATAGGGTATTAAATAAAGTCGTAGTATTCAATCTGTCCTTGATGGAATGTGGTATAAATAAGTTTGTTACATTACATCACATTTTGTGATTTAAGCCTCCATGATTTTAGCCCCAATTTCCCTGTTGCTGACTAATTTAGGGGCTCAGCGTCTATCCTCACCCAGCTCAAAGATGTTGGAAGTGCATGCTGATGAATTGTGTATTATGAGAAGGACAACGATGACAAACAGCCAATGAGAGTAAATTCATTTACTCTCACGCGCAGCAGATCCCTGAATCAGTTTATCATCCATCCACTGTATTTATGTATCAGGGTGCGGGCAAAATGTATGCACAATAATAATAATAATAATAATAATGCTTATATAAGTAACTATTAGGCATGACATACCCAAATGGTTGTTATGAACAGCAAAAATAAAAATAAACACATGATTCCCAGTGACACACAGTATATATACAGTATCTCACAAAAGTGAGTACACTCCTCACATTTTTGTAAATATTTGATTATATCTTTTCATGTGACAACGCTGAAGAAATGACACTTTGCTACAATGCAAAGTAGTGTGTGTACAGCTTGTGTAACAGTGTAAATTTGCTGTCCCCTCAAAATAACTCAACACACAGCCATTAATGTCTAAACCTCTGGCAACAAAAGTGAGTACACCCCTTAGTGAAAATGTCCAAATTGGGCCCAATTAGCCATTTTCCCTCCCCAGTGTCATGTGACTTGTTAGCATTACAAGGTCTCAGGTGTGAATGGGGAGCAGCTGTGTTAAATTTGGTGTCATCGCTCTCACACTCCCTCATACTGGTCACTGGAAGTTCAACATGGCACGTCATGGCAAAGAACTCTCTGAGGATCTGAAAAATAGAATTGTTGCTCTACATAAAGATGGCTTAGGCTATAAGAACCCTGACACTAAGCTGCAGCACGGTGGCCAAGACCATACAGCGGTTTAACAGGACAGGTTCCACTCAGAACAGACCTCGCCATGGTCGACCAAAGAAGTTGAGTGCACATTCTCAGCGTCATATCCAGAGGGTGTCTTTGGGAAATAGACGTATGAGTGCTGCCGGCATTGCTTCAGAGGTTGAAGGGATGGGATGTCAGCCTGTCAGTGCTCAGACCATACGCCACACACTGCATCAAATTGGTCTGCATGGCTGTTGTCCGAGAAGGTAGCCTATTCTAAAGATATTGCATAAGAAAGCCCACAAACAGTTTGCTGAAGACAAGCAGACTAAGGACATGGATTACTGGAACCATGTCCTGTGGTCTGATGAGACCAAGATAAAAGTATTTGGTTCAGGTGGTGTCAAGCGTGTGTGGCGGCAATCAGGTGAGGAGTACAAAGACAAGTGTGTCTTACCTACAGTCAAGCATGGTGGTGGGAGTGTCATGGTCTGGGGCTGCATGAGTGCTGTCGGCACTGGGCAGCTACAGTTCATTGAGGGAACCATGAATGCCAACATGTACTGTGACATACTGAAGCAGAGCATGATCTCCTCCCTTCGGAGACTGGGCTGCAAGGCAGTATTCCAGCATGATAATGACCACTGCCTTGCTAAAGAAGCTGAGGCTGAAGGTGATGGACTGACCAAGCATGTCTCCAGACCTAAACCCTATTGAGCATCTGTGGGGCATCCTCAAACGGAAGTTGTAGGAGCACAAGGTCTCTAACATACACCAGCTCCGTGATGTCATCATGGAGGACTGGAAGAGGACTCCAGTGGCAACCTGTGAAGCTCTGGTGAACTCCATGCCCAAGAGGGTTAAGGCAGTGCTGGAAAATAATGGTGGCCACACAAAATATTGACACTTTGGGCCCAATTTGGACATTTTCACTTAGGGGTGTACTCACTTTTGTTGCCAGCGGTTTAGACATTAATGGCTGTGTGTTGAGTTATTTTGAGGGGACAGCAAATTTACACTGTTATACAAGCTGTACACTCACTACTTTACATTGTAGCAAAGTGTAATTTCTTCAGTGTTGTCACATGAAAAGATATAATCAAATATTTACAAAAATTGAGGGGTGTACTCATTTTTGTGAGATACTGTATGCTTCACTTACTGTATATACTGTATATACATATATACTGTAAGTAGATACATAACTCCATAAAGCAATGACTTATGAACTTACTTATGACTTTACAAATAATGTTAACAATAACTGCCGAGACAAGGTCAAAAATGAAAGAATACAACACACTCAAACAGTGAAGTCAGCAAAGTAATTGGGTTTTTTCTTTCTTCCATATAAAGACAAAGTGATGTACTTCTATCTGTTATATTTTATCACAGGGCTTGACAAAAGCATCCACCACCACAGCTTTATAAAATAGTTATGCAATGCTTATCAATATGTTATAATGTTTTATATATATATATATATATATATATATATATATATATATATATATATATATATATATATATATATATATTGCACAAGTACACACATACTACATGTACATAGGAATTGTTGTGCAGGTCTCTGTGCCAGAAAGATAAAAGTACTATAAAATCAATAATAATTGAAATAGGTACTCTTCTAATAAAGTGTTGCAGAATTTTTCACAAGCCTGTAGATTTATTGCATGAAAACCCAAAAAAAAATGGAGGCAGAAATTTGATCTCGACCAAGGTGGTTAACCCAGTGGGCAAAGGAACAAAGTTAATTCAAACACGTTTTTCATGTAGGACATAACAATGGTGTAAACATGCCGCAAGCTGTGATTACATTGTTACATGCTGCATACAGATGCAGTTGATGTGGTCCCTATGCCAGTTTCTGTTGTCCCATTTATGCTGTATCTTTTTTTTTTTTTTAAATTTGCAGTAGTGATCTCGTGAAATTCATGCCAATTCAAACAAATGTGGCTGGATTTAATGTAATTTTGTACAAAGTAAAACTTAAGTAAAATCTACAAATGCTAATCCAAACCTCCAAACCTAACACTGACCTTGACTTGTAACTTTTATGTCCATGTAGACTGCAGAACTGCAAGATGACTTTTGCTTATTCATTAAGCATCTTCAATAAGCACTTTATCCTGGTCAAGGTCCTGGTGAATCTGGACTCTTTACTGGAAGTTCTGGGGCTAGGTGGGAATACACACTAGCGCATTGCAGGGCACCACGTCCACACATTCACACACTCATTCACACTTAGTGGCAATTTAGTGTAGCCAGTCTACTTACTGGAATGTTTGTTGGGGGTTGGATGAAACCAGAGTAAACCCATACAGACAAAGTGGGAACACTACCTACTGCACCATCATTCATTTTTGAAGATTTCAGCCACATATTCACCAACAACTGCCAAGCTCAACAGCTCAACAATGTTCAGAAAACAATTCAAAGCAAATTAGATATGGCACAGTAAAGTAGCATATCCAAACGCTTGGATTGAATGATTCCTTGGACCAATTCTATGATGTGTGATACGACGTCTCAGTTCCCCATTCCCAACTTTAGTTCCTACCTGTAATTATTTTGCATTTACTGTTTAATGTGCAAAAAAAGAAGAACAGTCATGGGTTCATCTTATAAATACCCATTAAACATGTATAGAGACATTGTGAAGAAAAATAAAGCCGAGAAGGAAGTGAGCATTAGCTTACTTTACATCTCTGCCAACAAAGCCACTACGAACCCTAGCGTGTCGTGTATAAATCACACTGATTAGTGCACTATTACATTTGTGTTTAACTAGTTAGTTTTAGAAGTTCTCTCCCATTTCTCGTCAGAACCATGAGCAGCAACAGTATCGGCCACAGAATAGAAACAGCAACGGACGTCAATACCTGTAATCAATAAAACAATAAAACAGTGCACTCAGATATCATCCAAAAGCAGATGTCTATATCAGACGTGCTCCTAAGTGGTCTTGGAACAAAGGACTGCAAACAATGCTGGTGCGCATCACTTTCCTGAAAAGTTTCAGCTTATCAGTGAGATCTACACCTGTGGCCCCCAGCCTGCCTCGACCCCTGTGTGTTTTTGTGTGGCCTGTTCAGAATAGCGACAAGTGGCCCCTATTGCAGCACCGGTGTGCTACTCTGGGCTGTTTATTTGGGAATTGGGCCTTGTGCAGCTTCAATGGTCCCTCATTTTCTATTCTCTCACTACAAACTTATTGCCGAAACACACATGCATTCTGAAGCTCTCTCCTAAGCCTCTGTAAGAGTGTGTTTGGATTATATGTAGTGAACATACCCCAAACATTATCTTGTGTTTTAAAATCTAACTGGTTAGAGCATGTGCAGGTGCATTCTTCTCTCTATATCCTCCATTTTACAGTAATAAAAAAATACCCAAGAAACCATTTTTGTTGCATAAAGCTAAATTTGTTAGCAATCATATAACTAGATTGATGTAATGGCGCATAATGAAATCTTGCGAGTGATTGGCTTCGATGAAATTTGCCATCATTTTGTAACATCAAAGAGAAATGCTTTATTGATTGCTGCCTAGTCACTATCCTGCTCGGAGATAGAAATCTCATGGCTTTGATGTGAGAGTGTCTGGGTCTTACATCAGAGCCTGGGTCAACAACCTTGAAAGGCGAGCCTATTAAGAAAAAGTAACAAACGCATCGCACTTTTAGAGCAGAAAGAGAAAGGACGAATCTCTATATCAAATAAACATCGTTTCATTGCTGATTATAAAAGAGTAGCAATGCAATTAAGATGCTATGCACTTGCTAGATTAGCTTTGTACACAAATAGGCCGTCTTTGTTCGACAAACACAATGTAAACACTGAGCCATTTGAGTGTGTGCGTGTGCACGTGTGTGTGATCTACCAAAAAGGTCCGAGCAAGCCGGCACATCAAAGCACAAATGAAGCCTGGTCTTCCTGTTGGATAAGGCCTGTAAACTACTCTACGCTATTAAAGCTGCAGCCTACCTTCATGTGCGTTATCTTCACGGCTGTTAAGCATTGCTCTCTTCCACTTCTCTGAGTCATATCCGAGCAGCTTTTAAAACCGGGAGGAAAAATCACTACTCTCAAACCTCTGCAGGTTTATTTCGAACATGCCCAAGGCTTTTTCACTACTCCACAATGAAAATTGATAAATTACAGTAATGAATGTATAGTAATAATAGGTTGAGAGTCATGGATGAGGTTTTATTGTGTAGACACACTATGAAGTCATATTTAAGTTAACTGTTAAATGATTTTTAGACACAACATTTCTCTCTAATGTTGTTTAATGCTTTAAAAAGAGTTTCGTGATCTTTAAAATAGAGCCACACTGTGTAAAAGAGCCACAGTTTGCACAAAGGAAGTGACAATTATTGTTAAAATTCTGCAACCATTTATTCAAAAGACGTTTTATATCTCTTCATATTGAATCCAATATTGCTGGAAAGCTTTTTTCCCCTAAAACATGATGTTATGTAGATAGATAGATAGATAGATAGATAGATAGATAGATGGATAGATAGATAGATAGATAGATAGATAGATAGATAGATAGATAGATAGATAGACTTAAAATTCTTTCCTGGGACTTCACTTTACTGATATTAGTTAATCAACTATTTTCCAGGCACCAATGAAAAAACATTTGACTTTAAGTGACATTTTATGCATTCATGTGAATAGTGTTGTTTTAAATGATATAAGGATAATTATAGAAACTGTTATGTGAAAGTCTGAACATCAGGTGTGTTGTTATAATTAGTTAATTAGTTGAATTAAAAAAAAAAAAATTATTTATTTACTTCTAACTTTTTTACACTACCAGTCAAACCTGACGACCTTCATTTATTTACTTTAAAAAAAACAACTATTTTAGATTAATAATGAAGGGCGGGCATGGTGGCTTAGTGGTTAGCACGTTTGCCTCGCACCTCGCACCTGGATTAATAATGCAGGCATTAGAACATCATATGAAATAACACATATGGAATTATACAGTTATCAAGAAACATATTAAATAAAATAGAACTATTTTATATTGATATCTTTGTCATTCTTAACAATATTCCCTCATTAATCTATTCATTTTTTTTTTGGCATTGTCTCAACCAGATTCATGATATGAGGAACACCACCCAGGAGGCTTTCCTCTAAACTTCCAAACAGGTCGAGGTGCTCGCTGCTGCTCCTGAGTTATGCCACATGAAAACAACTTATTGGGGTAAAAATCTAATTTACGGAAAAACTACTAATTAGAATGTGTTTTAATTCATATGTATCCTATTTATCTTCCATTATCTACTATTTATTTGTCAAATTTCACCCTTTATCAAGATGTCTTTAAGTCAGTTAAAAATATATTTAAATAATGTGTCAAATTTTTTAAGGCTGGTAATGTTTAAAACCATAATGCCTGAATAAGAATATATAATACTACAGAACCAAACACCCAACATATTACTTCAGTGTAAAAAACACAAAAATCCAGAAAAAGTATTTTCTGGATTTATATACAGATTTTTACATATTTAAGCAGCATCCAAATGATATTAGTCATATTTAAATGCTAGTTTACATTCAGCGATTGAAGCAGGAGTGAGGAGCCAATAAACTCTGCGAGACATTGGGGTTTTCCCAGCTCACTTTGTGTCTGAACACGACTTCCCAAGTCTTTGAATGTTGTATTAATATACGGCTGAGGGCGTAATTCAGCACAGGCCACAGATCCTGTCTGCTTTCCATGCAGATGGGAAGTTTTGTTTTACGGCGCTGCTAGTTAAACGTTAGTCACCCTTATGAAATATGGCTTTGATAGGGATGGAGAATTTGATTTATGGCCTGACTTTTACCATCACTGCCTAATAACCCCTTCACCCTGAAGCACAACCACTTTAGGAGAGAGGAAACCACCTGCTTTGATTTATTGCCAGCACAGACACAGGCCAGAGGCCCAGTTTGATCCTCCTGAACAAGCCGCCGACCTAGCTTTAGCCACCTTGTGATCTGTAAATGTTAAACTAGTCAAACTAAGATAACTGAGTTGCTAAACTGTGTGAGGGAGATTTCAGGTGTTGGAAGGGGATGAAAAAACTTGTGATGATGTTGAAGGGATTTGTTCAGCAGATGCCGAATTTACACGAGCCAGATTATAATTCAAGCATGTATCTGAGGAGTTAAGAATGAAGGGCCCAACAGTGGCTTTGTGGAAGTCCTGAGATTCATAACCTTGCAATATATCTTTCAAAATTTCAGTGTATGGATTAATATTTCATCACCGGATTAAACTTAAAACAAATTTTAAAAAATTATATTTTTTCAGTCAAGTGCCTTAACAGCCCAAAGTCAATATAGAACGATTAGGTAAGAAACCACTAAATATGTCTGAAATCATTTCATTGCAGACTTTAAGCTCTACCTCTGTGTACTCACTAAAGCATGCGACTGCATTGAATTTTGGGAAATCTGATGCCAATGGCGAAAGATAGCAAAACACGTCACAGACACAATGAAGTTTCAAATTAAAGCAGGAGCATATGGAGGCCTACAGCAATCTAAATAATATAAATTTTACAATCAGGTATGCAATCAACAGAGAGAAAATGCTACAGGCCTCGGTTTCAGTACTAAAGTAAGACTTACGACCAACAAACAACAAATAAGGCATTTTATAGCCCGTATCACATGCCTTTAATGAGTGTACAAAATATTTATAAATTCTTGGGAGTTATCTGGATTTCTGCAAGAAGGTCAGATACCACACTCTAATAGACTTGTTTATTTATTTATTTATTTCATTATGTCAAATCTATTAGAAGTATACAGTACATCAATGCAATAATTCTGTATTATAATTTTCCGAAAAAATGTATTAAAAGGTTCAGACATGGCAAAACGATAATTAAATATCATAGTCTGTAAACCATAAATCATTTTTTAAACAAATGGATATAACTTATTATGATTATATTATATTATTATATGTTCCTCCTCCAAAAAACGATTTGCCTCTGTGTGTGTTTGTGTGTGTGTGTGTGTGTGTGTGTGTGTGTGTGTGTGTGTGTTTCATGACCACTGTTTAGTTTTCCATCACTGAGTGAGACCTTGTCTCAACATAAAATGAAGTGCCCTTTTAAAGGCTGTTGTCTTTAAAGCCCCACTCTATCACCCTTCCTCCATGATGCGTTTTACGTGGGATGAGAGTCAGCA
Source organism: Ictalurus furcatus (assembly GCF_023375685.1). NCBI lineage: Eukaryota > Metazoa > Chordata > Actinopteri > Siluriformes > Ictaluridae > Ictalurus > Ictalurus furcatus. Next base: position 29,766,835 of record NC_071257.1, on the reverse strand, counting down.
TGCAGTATTTTGTGTAGTAATCTCCGTAAACACCATAAACAAGAGCATCTTAAGCTGTCACTGTTGGGTTCAAGGTACGATGTCTATTCTAAACAAAGTATTAACTGGGCTGAATTTCTATTATTTGAAGCTAACTGATTTACGTGGACTTATTGAGGCCCACTGTGATCACTTTTGACTGACATTTGAAAACCAAATGAATCCAAATTTGTCCAGTGTATGCTCACTTTATATCCATTAAAATATTATATTTTATGTTTATATTTAGTTTATGTTTATTTTTTATTATTCTGAATACTCTGAATGGATTGCTGCTGTAATCTGTGAATTTCCCTCTTGGATTAATAAAGTGATCAATCCATCATTGTTTTTTTGTTTGTTTTGTTTTGTTTTGTTTTGTTTTGTTTTGTTTTGTTTTTACATTTTGTAGCCAGTGCAATATTACATTTTTCAATAATCAGTCACAATTCTAAAAGAAAAAAAAAGAAAAAAAAAGAACAAAATATCTATATAGAAAGTTAAATGTTTCAATAGTAAAAAATACTATTTATCAATAAAAATAATATTTGATTTTCTAAGAAATATCATTATTAAATTATAAATACAAAATTATTATACTAGCTAACAATGCATGAACCATAGCCAAAAAGAAAATTCACCTGTATTCCGTGCTCAGCGCTCCTGGCTTTTTGCCTGACCCACGACAGAAAGTAAGATGTTTACACATGGGACCTCATTGTTTCTCAGATAATGCTATTTATTATTCTGTCCAGGGAAGAAAAATTAGAAAACAGATTCCAGAGCACGGATGGTGCTTTATCAGGTTGAGACTGCTGAGATCGAAAAAGAAAAAGGAAAAGGAAGTGACCTATTACGTGACCTATTACATGATGTTTGAATTTCCAGGATGAGTCACCACACCTCAGCACTGTGTGTGTGTGATGTAAATGCTACACGTGTGTGATGTAAATGCCCAGGATAAAGAGAGAGAAACACACAGGATGCTCCCCTGGATGGTTGAACCTGAGTTTCTGAGATGTCCACTGGCCCTTCAGACCTTTACCTTTAGAAACTAGTAGATAAAAGCTCTCCAGCCACGGTTCAAGACCTGCACAGGAACATGCAGAGGGTCATTGGCAACGCCATCACAGCCCATGTGTGTACTCAGACACGTCAAACACGGGAGTGTCCGGAGATCCGGCCTCTGTACTCTGATGCTACAGACTCTTCAATACTGCTTTGATTTAAGCATGACAAACACTAAGAATCTGTCTCTAATATGCCTCCAGTGGCTTTGATCGATGTTTTGGAGTGGGATTAGCATGAACTTGTCAACATACACAAAACATGAATCGATGCACATTTTTGTCTATCACATGTTATTTGGTTAGTTTTGTCACAGTTCAGCAGATTCAGTCTATAAGTTAGTAATAAGTTTATCATTTAATTTTGTTATTTTCTAATGCGATCCATTTGAGTAAACAGCATAGGGAAGATAGATAATAGATCTGTATCTGTGTCTCCAAATAGTCATATCTGGATTTGGATTTGGATTTAAACTCTAAGTGGGCATGGCTTTTTGTTTGTTTGCTTTTTTAATTAAATATGAACGCCACCAATATGCCCCTGGAAAACGAATGAAAAAGAGATAGAATTGCGAGCACTGTCATTATTAATGTGAGCTCTATCACTTGAGAGATGTGTGCGGGACTATTTCTTAAAATCCTTCTCACTGTTATTATTGTGGCTTTTTTTTTGTTAGTACCTGCTCACAATATTTTCTAACCAATAGTTTTACCTACAATTGTGATTATTGTTTATGTTAATGAATGTGGGGGCATGGTGGCTTAATGGTTAGCACATTTGACTTGCACCCAAGGGTTGGGGGTTCATTTCCCACCTCTGCCCTGTGTGCATGGAATTTGCATGTGCTTTGGGGGTTTCCTCTGGGTACTCCATTTTCCTCCCCCAGTCCGAAGACATGCATTGTAGCCTGATTGCCATTTCCAAATTGTTCATAGTGTGTGAATGTGCAGGCGATTGTACCTGTGATGGGTTGTGTTCTGCCTTGTGCCCTGAGTCTCCTGGGATAGACAATACAGAAAATGGATAGAAGGATGTTAAAGAATGTGCTTTTAATTTGTCTTTTTTCCCATGATACACACCTCTGGTCTGAAATAAACCTCTAAAAAGTTTATATTGTGGCCTCCTATTTGTACATTCCGATTTGTATCTGTTCAATCTGAATAATCTATTCATTTTTTGTTACATTGCTAGTACACAGCATTTGTCAATGTAATGTCTAAGGAAATAAACACTGTTTTACTGCACATGTTCCTATAGCAGTTCATTCTAATTTAATTTAATTACTTATAACAATGTGTCCATTACTCTTTTTTTTTTTTTTTTTTGGCTAATATTTCTATATTCACTGCAGACATGACAACTGAAACTCCTCTCTTTCTGTTTAGGGATTAGTGAAGAATCAGGAAGTACACTACCTAGAAGCACAGAATTTAAGAAATTCCTCCTAATATTGAGAATAAATCCAAATCCACTCAAACCCCCTTTCCACAAAAGACGCATCAAAGCTGCAATTCGAGAGCTTGAATTCCAACACAGACCTCTTAAGAGGCGAGATGGGCACATGTCATCTAGTCAACACAGGCATGTAGAAACCTGCAACACACAGAAACATCTGGTGTTAATGGTTTACATACGTTCTGTGTGTAGGTGAGGAACAGGCTCCTGTTAGAGCCCTACAGCAATCTCGTAAAACCTTTATGTTCCGTTTGAGCAAAAATGAACCCTTTTTTTTTTTTTTTATCTAAATGTGGAGAAGTAGTGAAAGTGAAAATTTTCTCATTGGAGTGCTCTTCTAGTATAAGATCCATTTGTATCTTGGGATGGGAGGACTAAAAACTAATCTATCAATAGCTTGACAATGAAACTATTCAGGTTGAGGAGGGCATTGTATCACAAGGAATGGTGTGGGGCAAGCTATTATATACCTACACATACACACTCAGACAGCTGCATTTGTGCATTTCTTTTTTTTTTTTTTTAAATGTGTGTCAAGTCTGTAATGCCCAAATGTTTCCTCTGAATTCCAACTATGAACATTGCAAAGTTGTATACTTTTAATTTGACCTAAATATGAGAAGCAAGTTGTTACCTTTAGTGGCTTAGTGGTTAGCATATATGACTCACTCCTCTGAGGTTGAGTGTTAAGTGAAAATTTTGATTATAGAAAATGTGTGATTTGCTAAATTTCTGTAATAATGAATTACAGACATTATTACTGAGACACAGAGTGCTACAAGGTGAAGTAACTGTTACAAATGGAATGATCTTTGTAAGCTTTAAACAAAAGGAGATTTTACATTACATTTACATTTATTCATTTAGCAGACGCTTTTATCCAAAACGACTTACAAATGAGGAAATACAAGCAAGCAATTTTAGTTGCTATAATATTCCTTCCATCTCTTAATAAAACTCCACCTGCGCACACACTTCTACCATCAGCAGAAAAGCACTGGAAGGGATTTTGGTCCATATATTTTTATATCAAATTCATTTATTCATTCATTCATCTGCAGTAACCACTTTATCCTGGTCAGGGTCATGGAATATCTGCAGCAGTTTATTATTATCAGATTATGTGGCGTGTCTGTCATACAAGTTATACTATGGAAATAATTAAATATTACAATCTAAACCTATTGTTTATATTACAGCCGGAACTACAGTCTGAGTCGTGTGGTTACACAAAAATAACGCACATCTCCTGACCAATCAGATTGGAGAATTCAACCGCACTGTGGTATCAAGTAAATTACTGTACAGTCTCTTATTGTTAATATTTTCTGAAACCTTTGCAGCCATTATTTTACGGTAAAATGTACAATCAGTGGGGCTTTAAGTTGGCAACTTAAAGTTCAATGTTATGTCAATATTTCCATTGGGATAGTGTTCATCTTACGCAGGTGTTTAAGTTGATTTCTAGGCAGTACTATCAGATGGACCAGGTGTTTCAATAGTATCAACACTGCTTTAAACACGACACACAGCCTTTAAACACAAACTCTTGCCTTAAAGCCTGAAAAAAACGGAGGAATAGAAAATGCCGACCAAAGAATTTGTTGTCAAATGTAATACAATAAATCGAGTAAACAAGTAAAAAGAAGGATTAATATGATAATATACTGAGACGAGAAGATGACAAGCATTCATAAAAATATTGCTACATGAATTGTCCTAATTGTAATCATGACATTAAGGAAGCACGTACAGTATGCGATACTGAGTAATGGTATAAGGGCTGATATTGGCCTGAAATGCTGGCTTGGTGTTGATTTAAAATGGCTTCCAAGTCAATCCACTGATATATTTTATACCTTGAATGCTTGTAATGTTGATTGACTCAGCACAGATTGTGCACAGGACACAAGCTGTCTTAAAACCACCAACATGTCTGTGATGGTTTACACAACTTGGCAAAAGAGGCTTGCAAAGTCTTGGCTCGGTTACAGTGATGATGTCAGTATTGATGCTACAGAGAGTTTTAATAGAAGCATTGCATGGAAAATAGAAATCCCTGACATGCATACCTGCTTGCATCTCTGTATATTTTTGGATATACAGTAGATTCTTCTTTAATCTGAAAAAGGTGGTCTCTCTCAATGAGCAGTGATCAGAGCAGAAAGGTTAACTGAGGTGACCTCCATTTGGGCATCCCTGCTCCTCTCAACTATTCTGGAAGTCAAAGGCACACAGCAGGACTTTGTAATCCAACGCTGTATCTGCAAATGTGTGAATCATGGAGTTTGGGCGATGTTTAAACATCTCCTGAACCTGTACAGCAGGCAGGGTGTCAGTACCTGTCAGAGCTCATATATCACAGTCTGCAGCCAGCAAAGAAGACCCTCCAGGCCTTTCACTGCTGGAAAGCTGGGTCCCTGGGTCACTCCTTGTCTGAGTCATCTGGCTCCATTTCCCTTCACATCGATCCAAACCCAAGATTTGCTCATTTTCTTAAATCCAAACCTTTTTTTTTTTATTAAGTGGTTTCAGATCAACAGACAAGGCTGTTTTCAAGTAACACCTCAAACCAACAGGTTTCCGACTCCCTAGGGCACAACCAAGGCAATCAGAAGATAATTATGACATTTTGGTGGTTTATAGCCTACACACACACACACACACACACACACACGCACGCATGCACACACACACACACACACACACATGCACACACACAAATTCTTGACACACCTATTTTTCAAGGTTCAGGTACAGTCCCAAGCCACAGAACTCCCAAGATGAGCCTGGGGTGTGTTCCCTATCCTGTATGGAAAGCTTTTGAAAGCTCTTTTCTGCAGTATGGTAACACAACAACATCATGTGAGGTAACCACAACCGGTAGGAGTTAAGCCATTGCCAGATAGATGGTAAAAAATGCAGAGCCGTAGGGAGTCTAGCCAGATGAGCCAGATGAGTCACTATGGAAAAATTCCTGCCTTTGACACAGTTTTCAATAGTTGCAACTCTTTTATTTAAAAAGTATTACTTGGTGTTGGGTCACGATGAAAAAAAAAAAGCCCATCTGAGTCATTCAGTAACATGCGACAGACATAAGGCTCTTATTACTATTTTCTCATTGGAGTGCTCTTCTAGTATAAGATCCATTTGTATCTTGTTGGGATGGGAGGTCTAAAAACTAATCTATCAATAGCTTGACAATGAAACTATTCAGGTTGAGGAGGGCATTGTATCACAAGGAATGGTGTGGGGCAAGCTATTATATACCTACACATACACACTCAGACAGCTGCATTTGTGCATTTCTTTTTTTTTTTTTTTAAATGTGTGTCAAGTCTGTAATGCCCAAATGTTTCCTCTGAATTCCAAGTATGAACATTGCAAAGTTGTATACTTTTAATTTGACCTAAATATGAGAAGCAAGTTGTTACTTTTAGTGGCTTAGTGGTTAGCATATATGACTCACACCTCTGAGGTTGAGTGTTAGGGTTAGGAATCCTACCTCTGCTCCACTCCATGTCCAGGGTGTCCCCCGCCTTGTGCCCCGAGTTCCCTGGGATAGACTCTAGGCTCCCCTGTGACTCTACAGAAAATGGATGGACAGATGGAAGTTGTTACCCTTTCATTAAAAAAAAAAAAATTAAAACACTAAACATGCATGGTTTAGTATGTATACTGTTGCTGTCATAATACATATACGGGTGGTTGTGGCTCAGTTGGTAGATTGAATCGAAGGGTCGGTGGTTCGATTCCCGGCCCATGTGACTCCACATACCGAAGTGTCCTTGGGCAAGACACTGAACCCCAAGTTGCTCCTGATAGCAAGTTAGCGCCTTGCATGGCAGCTCTGCTACCATTGGTGTGTGAGTGTGTATGTGAATGGGTGAATGAGACACAGTGTAAAGTGCTTTGGAGAAAAGCGCTATATAAGTGCAGACCATTTATTGTTGTCTGTCCTTTTGTACTATTTTTAGCTTCTCCTTCAAAGGTATTTTGGAAAAAAAAAACAGATGATAGAGTAAATAATGCATTTTGTTCTCATTCATTACACCTGTGACTTATATCACTGTCACTGATTGGCTCAGTGAATCTACAGGCTAATCATTTAAATAATTTATAATAATTCCTTAGATTTATATAGCGCTTTTCTAGGCACTCAAGCTGCTTTACATTGTATGGTGGGGGTGGGTGATTTCCTCAACCACCACCAGTGTGTAGCATCCACCTGGATGATACGACGGCAGCCATAGTGTGCCAGAACGCCCACCACACACCAGCTAATGGTGGAGAGTAGAGGAGAGTGATGTAGCCAAATCAGGGATGTAGATTATTGGGGGGCCATGATAGATAAGGGTCAATGGGGGAATTTCACCAGGACTCCATGGTTCTTGAAAGAAATCGCTTCTTCATGCAATTCTGTGTATTTTTTTCTTTGACATTTGGTGATGCTGTTGCTCTTAGGTCTACAAAAATCCAAAATAATCTGCCATAAAACATAATCTGATGTGGATGCCAAAAATGTAAACCATATGTTATTTGAATATATACTTACAGTTTACATACACTCATCATGAACATGAAATTCATAAACATCTTTAATAAAAAACAAAAACAAGAATTTGGTTCAAAATTTTCATTTATTTGGGGTTTTCTGTAGTCAACACAAGGTCAAAATGATACATACAGGGTCAAAAATATACACACAGCACACCTAATATTTAGTTGAATGTCCCTTATCAAGTTTCACCTTGAGCAGATGCTTTTGGAAGCCATCTACCAGCTTCTGGCAGAATTCTGTTTGGATATTTGACGACTCTTCTTGGCAGAATTGGTAAAGTTCAATGACATTTGATGGTTTCCTGGCTCTGACTCGACTTTTAAGCACAATCCACAAATTTTCAATAGGGTTGAGATCGGGACTTTGGGAAGGCCATTCCAAAAGCTTAATGTTAGCTTGCTTTATCCATTCCACACACAGCTTTGATGTGTGTTTGGGGTCATTGTCCTGCTGGAACACCTAGTTGTGTCCAAGTTTCAACTGTCTGGCTGATGGTTTGAGATTATGCTGAATAATTCTAAGGTAGTACTCGTTCTTCATTATTCCATCCACTTTGTGCAACGCACCAGTTCCACTGGCAGGAAAACAGCCCCAGAGCATAATGCTACCACCACCATGCTTAACAGGTGGTACAGTGTTCTTTACTCCTCCAAACATACCTCTGGTCATTGTGGCCAAACAACTCAATCTTTGTCTCATCTGACCATAAAACTTTCCACCATTGCTCTTTCTTTGTTCATATGGTCAGCCTCAAACTTTAGACAGGCTTGAAGATGTCGATTTTGGAGCAGAGGTTCTTTCTTGGACAGCAGCTTTTCAGTCTATGGCGATGTTCATGGCAGGCCTCTGCCTTGGTGGTTCCTGGGTTTTTCCTGACTATCTGAACCAATTTCCTCTCAACTGAGGGTGACAGTTTGGGTCTTCTTCCAGACCTTGGCAAAGTGGCTACACTTCATAATAACTTGCACTTACATACAACTGTTTGAACTGATGATCTTGGTTTCTACAACTGTTTAAAAATGGCTCCGAGAGACATTCCTGACTTGTGTAAAT